>NW_007256012.1:126624-144707 GCF_000164805.1 Carlito syrichta | reverse complement strand
GAAACTATGGGGGGGAGGGGAAGGGAGATGGGATTAATGATAGTAAATATCTGTCTGGGAATGGGGAGACACCTCTTATCAACAAGGGTGCCTAAACGAAGCATATTTGTGAACCTAACCCTTAACTGTACCCCACAATATCAAAATAAAAAATATTGATTAAAAAAAAGAAAATCTGAAAGTTGCAGGACTTTTGAGATGCTAAAGAGAGTGACAGACATTCCTGCACTGCTGCCACACACTGTGTTCATTGATGAAGTGAAGAAATGCTCTTTCTACACAGCTCTGGGCCACACTCCACTAGGCCCTAGAAGCACCAATGCTCGTCCACTAGTTGCACAAACGCTTTTATGACAGGGTCTATCTTTCTCTCTCTCTCTCTCTCTCTGTCTCATCTCTCCTGTGCTTCCATTAAGTGTCTGCCCAAACAGGACCATAGTAAAACCATGCCCACCCCAATGCTCAACCCAATTACTGACAGCCTGAGAAACAAGAATGTGATGGGGGCCTTGAGATGAGGGATTCAGAGACTCTGCTCTGTGAAAATGTAGACACACTTTCTGACTTAGAGTCCATTGTGGTCACTCTATGGCTGGTTTGTGGTTTCTCTGGGGAAGCATGAGGTTCTCACTTCCTACTTCCTTTCACAGCATTCTCAGAGGGAATACTGATGTCTCAAGACTTCTTTTCTTCTCTGGGCTTCCTGAAACTGAGTAGAAGTTGTAAGGGACTCCCTCAGGACTACTCTGTCTAAACACAGAGCTGTCCTGAATGGCCTACCCTCCTGTACCACCTGCACATAGCATTGTTCCCCAAAGAGGATTCTGCCCTAAATCCAGACTACAGTCTTCCATGGATTTGTGTGCCAAGCCCATCCCTGTATCTGCCTCATATTCCCCACATCTGCATTGAGAACCCCCTATAAAATCTTTCTTTACTAGGCAAATTATCTCCAAGTCAATCTTCTCAAATAAAATAAGGATTCTCACCTCATCTTTAAGCATAAATGTGTTTTATCTTCTAAAGAAGATGTAAAAAAGGTGTCCTGAGTTTACTAGATGTGACATCTGCTGTTATGTTCAAAGATAGTATTTTAAAGTTAACAAAGACAATATTTAGATTTTCAGATACAAGAATATTGAAACATCTGTACACTTTGACTTTTAGAACATTGTCTTCCAGAAATATATACTAACTATCCTGATTGGATAATTACACAATATAAATGACTATCAAAATATCAAATTGTTCCACATAAATATGTACAATTGCAGTGTATCAGTGAACTAAATAAATACTTTTAAAAAATTAAATGCGCTTAAAACCTTAAAAAAATAAAAATAGACCAATGTTATTTCTTTCTGAATAGAATAGCTAATTCATTTACTGGGAAGCATAAGAAATTTGAGAACATTTAAGGTACTACATAAAATAAAAAGTTTCTAAATAAATTTAGAAAATATCCAGTAAATACCTTTTTATTTTATGTAGTACCTTAAGTGTTCTCAAATTTAGTAAGAGAAAATTATTTTATAATATAATGGGAATTCTAAAGAAAATAAACAATTTGAAAGTACAAGGTCTGACAATTAAGTTTGCGAGCTCATCTGAGAAAAAGTGCTACATGCCTTACTGCTGAATATCACTACGGTCACTTTCTAAGTACTCCCCTTGGCAAGTTATGCACTGACACTAGCACCTAGACCACCCATCTAAGCAATTCTGTAACTCTTTTTCCAGAATAGTTATCATTGCCATAGTCAATTACCCTTGATGTCCTGAATGTTAGCAAATGTCTTCCTTTCAATATTTCCTTTATCTTCAGAAATAGAAAAAACTCATCCGGGGGGCATATCAGGTGAGAAGGGAGGGTGTTCCAATACAATTATTTGTACAGTGCTACAAATACATGGTGGCAAATTTGCGAACTTAATTGTTCTAAAAAATAACAATGACAGCTCTGATGGCCATTCCAGAAAAAAAGAGTTCCAAAATTTCTTTGACAATTGGACTAGGCACTGGCGTCACTGCATAACTTCCCAAGAAGTGTACTTCAAAGGTGACTGTGGTAGCAATATATGCAGACACATCATTATTATGCATGTACTGAGTAACAACATACAAATTATAGAATTTCATAAACATGAGAGACACAATAATATTGGTAAAATCTAAATAAATATAGCTGTTCTTTTACCCCACTGAACCCTTGAGACATTTTGTAACATCTAAATCCATTATCAGAACTCATTCATCAGCCTTGGCCTAGGCCACCCTATGTTATTAGTGATCAGCTTAGAATTTCCAGGTCTCAGTGGACATTCCCTTTGTGAATATGAGCCAACAAGCATGAAACTCTTTCTCCAGATAAAGAAAGACTGGAGTTATGGTTGCCACTGAGTCTCCACAAGGTCTCAAAATTCTCAAGTGTAGGGATGGTGAATGAATATATGCATTTATTTTTAAATGTCCTGGAAGTTCACTCAGAAAAATAACTTTGTGCAATTGATGACTGGAGGACTGCTGTCAGCTGACCAAGGTAGTGAGCTTTTAAAATGGGAAGATACTGAAAGGTACTAATTTGAATTGCATTGTTATTGATCACATGAAAGGAGGGAGTATTGGCAAGTGTTTATGAGGATGTTGTTTCAGGCATAAATTTGAAGTGAAGTTTGAAAATGAGTGACTGTACTTTTTACCATGCTGTTCAGCAGAAATCCTGGAGTCTGGACACAGACAACAGAAAGTGGTTTGGTAGTTAATTAATAAACGTGTTTTCTGGATGGGAAGGGAGATATTGGTCAATGAGATAGAGCCACATTATATGGAGTATGCTTCTGACGGGCTCCAGAGAAACCTAGATAGTCCAAATACACAACAAAGATTGTGGAGGGTGGTATTTCCCATTTTCTACTTCATTTTTGTTTTTTGAGTTGTGTTACTTTGCTTTGCCATGAGTAATGAGTGATTACATGACATGTGATAAAATCTCACTGCTGTTTCTTGGTTGTTGTTTTACTTATATGAATCGACTTTTTCTAACGAAATACCTGAAAACTACTAGTGTCTTTATATGAAAATATAAAATGGACCTTAAGAAAAGGAAAAATAGCAATGGTTAAAATTACTAGTCTGTAGAGAGATTTTACATATATAATCAGTAATTGAAGAACCCCTTCTGGAAATGATACAGGGAACCATGTGATTTGCAGCTGTGTTATCACATTTTTATTTTACATTCAATTTGTGCCAAACAGTGCTTTATGCTTTTCATTTTTTCAATGTATTTTTTAACTTTCTGAACACAAGCTAAACTTCCCGGGAAATAATGATAGTATCTGCTTCAGCAACCAGGTTAACGAGTTTTTGTGGGAATCAAATGGGCATTGTAGATGTAAACTTTGTGAAAACTGTATCATTGCACAATTTTCATGGATAAGAAATGTGTGACAATAAATGACAGAGATTATGCTGATGGTAATGACAGTGATAATGATGAAGATGCCAGAATAAGCAGCTACACTTCACTGATATCTTATACCCAGTCAAGCAATAAATGTTCATTGTATATTGTCTCATAGGTAGCTTGAAATAAATGACACACAGGTTCTTCTCTCTGTTCTACTGGTAAAACACAGGGCCAGAGAGTTAGATTCACCCATAAAAGTTCATATTTCTAGTAAGCATAAGAGCTAGAAGTAACTTTTTTTTTTTGAGTTGGAGTCTCACTCTGTCACCGAGACTGGAGTGCAGCGGCCGCTCCCGGCCACTGCAGCCTCGTCCTGCTGGGTTCCGGCGATCCTTCCGCCTCAGCCTTCCGAGTAGCCGGAATTACAGGCATGTGCTACCACGCCCTGCTGATTTTTTGATTTACTGTAGAGATGAGGTCTCGCCAAGTTGCCCAGGCAGGTCTCGAACCTGCGGGTTCAGGCAATTCACTCACCTCAGCCTCCCAAAGCACGGCATTACAGGCTGACCCACCGAACCCGGCTGAAGTAATTATTTTTAAACCCAGATTCTCTCATGTGAACTTGTACAATACAGCAGAATTAGTCCATTCTCACTCCAAAACAGAATTCGAAGGATGTACTTTTGTAATCAGTTTCTCTCTGTCCATAAAAATGTCAAGCTACTTACCTACTAGTGTTGATGCACCCATGTAGAATTTAATTTAGCTATATGTTTACTGTATATTCTACACTTCTTTATACCCTATGTTATAGTTCTCCAACTTTATACTCTTCTCAACAGCTGAAAATATGCATTGTTTAGTTAGAAAGGAGACCCAAAAAAAAAGAATACACACACACAGAAAGAATTATCTTTTGACAGGTGAGCCCCTTGTAGTACAAGTTTCCCCTATGCAAGTGCTCTAGGAACCCATCAGACTCAGTGTACCAGGTATCATTGTTGTGACAGGCTGTGTTGCAGCTTCAGTGAATTCTTTTTGTGACAAATCTGTGAGTAGTTCTTCCACCATAACAATGCACCTGCCCACACTGCACAGAGTATTCAGCAGTTTTTGACCAAAAATGGTATGACCCCGGTTTCCACCCTTGCTATTCACATGATCTTGCCTAGAGAAACTTACTTTGCCTGGATGAAAAAAGTTCTTAAAGAAAAACATTTTGCCAATGTGAAAGAGATAAGACAGAAAATGACAGAAGCACTGAAAGATATTAACATTAACAAGTTCAAAAACTGTTTGGGGTAGGGGGAAAAGTGTCTCAGTAGGTGTATTGCATCAAACAGAGAAGTTTGAATATGTAAGAATAAATACACAATATTTATAGATAAATTCCAGTTTGGGGGGGTTCCCCTCAAATATAAACCTTATGTACTATTTATTTCTTTATGTTTTAAGTTTTAAAACCAGAGTTTATTAGAGAGAAGAAAAGAAGGAAAAAGGAAGATTCATGGCGGAAAGACCTGCCATGGGCAAGCTTTTCAAAAAGGAAAACTGCCTATTTATTTATTTTTTAGTTTTGGAAAGATTTGAAGGGAGAAAGAATCTCACAAAGGATTCCATGCAAGGATACTGAGGAGAATTAGCCTTGACTGTACTCTAGAAGACACCCTTCTGGGTCATTTGGTTGAGATTCTGGATAATTGATATCAGTGCTAAATAATTCTTATTATTGACATACAGATTTAGGTATACACAGCTTCTTTTCAAAAATGAAGGCTTTCTTTATGACACCAATAAATTCTAAACTTTCCCAGTAAAACTGAACCTGTTACCTAGTTTACTGATCCCCAACCCTCTGTTCAATTGAGGGAGATCACTGTCTGACAGAGTCATATGATTAGGGTATTAAAGGTATCCTGGGAAGGGATGAAGTGATCTGGATTTCTGGAAAGGCTGGTGAAGACTATCCTGGATTTTAGAGACTTTTAAAAGTCCAGTCAGGCATGGTGTCTCATACCTACAATCTCAGCACTTTAGGAGGCCAAAGAGAAAGGACCACATGAGGCCATGTATCCTAAACCTGCTTGAGCAGCATAGCTAGGTCTCATTTCTACAAAATTTTAAAGAATATGAAAAGTCAGGCGTAATTAGGCATTCCTGTATTCCCAGCTATATGGAGGCCAGGGTTGGAAAAGCCCTGGAGTTCAAAGGTATCGTGAGTTACAATCACATCACTGCACTCCAGCTTGAGTGACTGAGTGAAACTCTCTCAAAACAAAAAAAATCCAATCTAAGATTTTTTATAAAACTTCCAGCAGGCCAACTTAAAGCCACTTTTATTTTTATTCATTGTTTTTATTATTTTTTAAATCCAGACTCCTGCTACACCTATGTAACTGATCAAAACTGCTCTAAAGAAAGCAGCCTTATTTTCTGGTCAATAATTTTTTTTTAGAATACTTTTGATCAAAAGTAAGGGAAGTGTAGGTAAGAAAAATATGTGATTCATGGGCAACTATATTTTCTAGAGTTCTACAGAACGCTTTTTCTTGGTTCCCGACTTTGTCACTATGTCACTGTACTGTCATAAATAACTCTCTTCAAATCTCTATGATTCAATTATTCATGTTTGTGATAATGAGACTATATTTGAAAAATCTGTGTCTTCTATGAATAAATAAGTTACTGAAATGAGGCTTTTTTCAACTCTAAACAGCATAGGAAAAACATGTCTAAGCAATGAAATAATGCTGTTCAACTTCAAAAGATGGTAGTATGAAATTCACTTAAAATTTGGGCAACATTTGCAGAAGTTTGCTTATTATGCTGAATAAGTAAATCCACAAATTAATTTACTCAGAAGATTGTATAGATTATTTTTATAACTGATCTAGTTAAGATACTTTTATGTTGAGGATGAGGTACAAACTGTAGTTTAAAGTTTTTGAGAAACCTTTGTTGCAGGATCAAATGACTATACAGTCACACCAGGTGATATGAAGAAACAGAAAAAGAAAATGTTGAAAATATTGTATTTGAAACATTAAAATAATCTTACTTGTGCTTAAAATGTGATTACACTTCCTCAACCATGTTATCACCTATTAAAAGTTTCTATTTTAGTAACTTATTTTATTCTTTCTTTCTTTTTTTGTTTTGTCTTGGGTAATTAGAAGATAAACCACTCTTTTTTGTGTTTGTTTATTTCTTTAATAAAAGACTTCGCAATGGATCCAACGGATGGCAAGTGTTCTCTCATTGTTGCTTTAAGTTGCATTTCCTTAATAATTACTGACACTGAGTAAATTGCACGTGCTTATTATCCAGTTGGATATCTCTTTTAAAAACATGCCTATTCAATTTCTGTCTCATTTTTTAGTTGACATTATTTCTTGTTAAATTGTAAAAGATTTTATATATTCTAGATACCTATTTCGTATTACATATGTAATTGAAAATACGTATTCTTTGCAGATCCTTGATGGTGTACTTTGATGAACAAAACTTCTAAATTTTGCTGAAGTCCAGCTTATCTCTTTTGTGTGTATGTGGCTTATGCATTTGGTGGCATATACAAGAAATCACTGCCAAATACAATGCCGTGAAGTTATTCCTTGTGTTTTTTTTCCGATACTTTTATAATTCTGGTTCTTACATTTAGGTCTTTATTCATTTTTTACTTAATTTTTCTATATGGTATAAGGCAGTGATCCAACTTCGATATTTTTAATGCAGACATTCAATTTCCAAACAAAATTTATAAAAGAGTGTCCTTTCCCAATTGAATGAACTAGATTCCCTTGTCAAAAAATGTTTCCATATATGTGAGAATCTATTTCTTGACTCTATTTTCTTCCATTTGTCTATGTCAGGCTTTATGCCAATCCCATACTGTCTGGATGACTGCAGTTTTTAGTAGGCTTTAAAATCAGAGAATGAGTTTTTAAATTTGTACCTTAAATTTTTTTTTTTAATGTTAAGCTATTAAGAATTCCTTGAGATTACATCTAATTTTTGGATTGGTTTCTCTACTTCTGGAAAATATATATGTCATTAGAATTTTGGCAAAAATTTCGTTGAATTTCTATGTGACTTTGGGTTTTATTGGCATCTTAACAGTATTAAGCTTCCCAATCTATAAATATAGGATGTATTTCCTATTATTTGTATCTTATTTAGTTGCTCTTTACAACATTTTGTCATTTTCAATGTTCAAGCACGATACTACTTGGCTATGTTTATTCCTAAGTAGTTTGTTTCCTTTTTGATGCTATTACAAATAAGATAGTTTTTTACAATTTATAGTGTATAGAAGTGCAGCAGGTTTTGTTGTTGCTGATTTTGTATTCTGCAATTTTACTAATTGTGTTTATTATTTGTAACAGTTTTTCTGTGCTTGGAATAAAGTTTTCTAAATAGATGATTATGTCATATGCAAATAGAAATAATCTTACTCCTTTCTTTCACATTAGGATAACTTTTATTTCTTTCTTGCTTTAGCTATACTTCCAATAATATGTTGATTAGAAGCAGTAAAAGTAGAAATCTTTGTCATTTTCAAATCTTAGAGAAAAAGCTATCAATCTTCTGTTATTGTTCATGACTGTGGGTTAAATTGTGGGTTAAATTGTGAACTGTGAATTAATTTTTATACCTTTTTTTGTTTTATTCAGTTAACACATAGACATGGTACCAAGAGTCCACTGGATAAAATGTTGGTCCAATAACCAACATTTCCTAATTCCAAAGGAAATAACTTTAAATTATTTTACTCACGATTTTGCCATATTTGCCCATGTATTTTCAAACAATATGCTTATCTTAATTTCTACATCTGAAATGTCATCCCTTGACTCATGTCCCAGGTCACTGTGGATAATAATCCCCCTAACATAGCCACCTCCATGCTTCTTACCTTTTTCTTATTTCTCAAAATATTTGCATTCTATTTTATGTCTGGGAGGAGGAGCTGACAGCATTATTTCATCTTCCAGAATGCACTGGTAAAATGCAAAAAATGTAAATTTTTGCAAAATTTGAGGATAATATATATATATTGATTCTCATTATTATTACTATTTTATCTCTCAAAAGGTTTTAGAATTCTGTCTTTGCAAATAATGTTGAGAATGTTTAGGAAATGTGCAAGAGACGACGAAAATATTTTTAATAAAATATTTGTCATTTTTTTCTTTATGATCTTTGCTTGTCAATTGTAGATGGTGGCTAATATATTTCAGTTCTGAGAAAATGTGTTTTTTATAATGCTTACTTCATTGTTATTCTACTATGTACCTTTCTAGGAATGCCTATGAGCATATGTTATTTCTCCTATATTAGTTTTCTAATTTTTCTGTGTTTTCCAAATGTCAATCTATTCATGTTGTTGCTTCTGTTTTCCTGCTGATAGATTTTTTCCATTTTTCTTGAAACATTAAATTTATATTTTATTACTTATTATATACTTAATCTTTGTTATCTGTCACTTTCTTTTATAAAGCTGGCAATATTTGTGTTGTGGATTTTGTGACATATCACAAAATATATGGATTCTTAATATATGAATTCTTTTTTTTTTTTTTTTTTTTTTTTTTGAGTTGGAGGCTCACTCTGTCGCCCAGACTGGAGTGCAGTGGCCGCTCCCGGCCACCGCAGCCTCGACCTGCCGGACTCCGGCGATCCTTCTGCCTCAGCCTTCCGAGTAGCCGGAATTACAGGCATGCACTACCATGCCCGGCTGATTTTTTGATTTATTGTAGAGATGAGGTCTCGCCTGCCCAGGCGGGTCTCGAACCCGTGGGCTCAGGCAATCCACTCACCTCAGCCTCCCAAAGGCACGGGATTACAGGCATATATGAATTCTTATTTCAAAAAAGTTTATTTTTGTATTTTCTTTCTACATATTCCCAGTCATTTTTAACTCAGTGTATATACATGTTTGTGTATGTTTGAATGGGCACATGTTTTGTGCACATTATATAGATCTTACTGTTTCACGTTTTTTCACTTCCTCAAAAGTCTGGGGACCTTTGGTTCTAAAATAACTTTTAAACCTAAAAAACTACAACTCATTTAGATATATTGTGCAAAGTTATCTACTGATGTTTTCTATCTGGAGAAGAATCCTCCTAACCATCTCTACACAGCAGACTGCAGTATACTATCTCCTTTTTTTCCATTTAGATAAATGACCATTCCTCCAAATTTCTACTTTTGAAGTAGTCATAAAGTAATGCATAATATTAGAAACGAAAAGACAGGATACACATCCTATTTGGGAGAACTTGAGAAGAAACATGGTTGGTGTATCAATAGTCAGGCAAGAGATGTGTGCTTTTTTTTGTTTGTTTTGAGTTGGAGTCTCACTCAGTCGCCCAGACTGGAGTGCAATGGCCGCTCCCGGCCACCGCAGCCTCGACCTGCTGGGCTCCGCGATCCTTCCACCTCAGCCTTCCGAGTAGCCGGAATTATAGGCGCGTGCTACCACGCCCGGCTGATTTTTGATTTATTGTAGAGATGAGGTCTTGCCAAGTTGCCCATGTGGGACTCGAACCCGCGGGCTCAGGCAATTCACTCACCTCAGCCTCCCAAAGGCTCGGGATTACAGGCTGAGCCACCGAGCCCGGCTGAGATGTGTGCTTTAACTATATCATTTGGAAATTGGTAGAAGAGGCAAAAGAAACAGATCATGGTAGTTATTGAAAATCAAAGATATTTATTATACTTTGTGTAAAAATACTTGAAACTAAGGATTAATTCTAGATTTCTAAATAGAAGAATCAAATAACAATACCTGACTTAAAGGAAGTTTGACTAGGTATTATTGTGAAAGGATCATTCAAGAAGAAAGCATAGTTCCTCAAAAAGAGTGGTAGGCTGTTGCAGTTTTAGTGATCAGTTTTAAAGAATAAATATGGAAGAAAAAAACATCCAGTCAGCATAATACTAATTTATTCATAACATGGACCTATAATGTATGCATTTACATTGACTTTTTATGTGTATGTTTTGAGTATAACATCAGATTTTGATAATATCTGAGTTTGTTACATGCAATAAAGCATTCACGAATGCTTATGTAATTAACCTTCACTTGTACCCCACATCTCTACAATTAAAAAAGTAAAAATACGCTCATTTAAAACTTTTTAAAAATTGTTTATTTCTCATGAATTGCATTTTCTTTAAAATTTTTTGATTATACATGTTTTTCTCACATTAACCTCTGGGTACAATATCAAGAATTTAACTTTTTAAAAATGGTAAGAACAGTTCATCATTTAAAAGGTATACGTTTTATGAATAATTTAAAGTCAAACAAAACTAAGAATTTTTTTTAAATTTCAAGTGTTCCATAAACTATCCATGGTTTCACTTGCCCATGATCAACTCTGGTCTGCTAATATTAAATGGAAAAATCTGGAAGTAAACAATTCCTAAGATTTAAATTTTTTATAGTAGCCTAACGCTGCATCACAATGTCTGCATTACTCACCTAACTTTATCTCATCACATAGATATTTTACCACATAAGCATTTTATCATCACACAAAATATTTCATCTCACAAAAAGAAGAGTAAGTACAATACAATAAGATGTTTTGAAACAGAAAGACAGAGACTACCCTCAAATAATTCTATTACACTACACTATTATAATCATTCTGTTTTACAATTATTATTGTTAATCCCTTATGCCTAACTTATAAATTGAATTTCATCATAATTATAGATGGATAGGAAAAATAGCTTATGTAGGGTTCATTATCACTCTCACTTCTGGCAACCACTGAGGGTCTTGAAATGCATTCCCTGCGGATAAAGATGAACTCACTCCTGTATCTCCCTTTAGGAAAAAATCATACGAATGCCAAATGGAAAATTATAATCAAACATCAACTGATTTCATCTTATTGGGGTTGTTTCCGGCATCAAGAATTGGCCTTTTCCTCTTCATTGTCATTGTTCTCATTTTCCTGATGGCTCTAATTGGCAACCTGTCCATGATTTTCCTCATCCTTCTGGATACGCATCTCCACACACCCATGTATTTCTTACTAAGCCAACTATCTCTCATTGACTTAAATTATATCTCTACCATTGTCCCGAAGATGGTTTCTGATTTCCTATGTGGAAACAAGTCTATCTCCTTCATTGGGTGTGGTGTTCAGAGTTTCTTCTTCTTGACTTTAGGAGGTGCAGAAGCACTGCTTTTGACATCCATGGCCTATGATCGTTACGTGGCTATTTGCTTTCCTCTCCATTACCCCATCCGTATGTGCAAAAGAATGTGTGTGCTGATGATAACAGGATCTTGGATACTGGGCTGCATCAACTCCTGTGCTCATACTGTATATGCACTCCATATCCCTTATTGCCAATCCAGGGCCATCAATCATTTCTTCTGTGATGTTCCAGCCATGTTGACTCTGGCCTGCATGGACACCTGGATTTATGAGTACACCATATTTGTAAGCACGTCTATATTTCTTGTGTTTCCTTTCATTGTTATTGCAATTTCCTATGGCCAGGTTCTCCTTGCTCTCTACCACATGCACTCAGCAGAAGGGAGAAAGAAGGCCTATTCGACCTGTGGCACCCACCTCACTGTAGTGACTTTCTACTACGCACCATTTGCTTACACTTATCTATGCCCAAGATCCTTCCGATCTCCAACAGAGGACAAGGCACTGGCTGTCTTCTATACCATTCTCACTCCAATGCTCAACCCTATCATCTACAGTCTTAGAAACAAAGAAGTAATGGGAGCTTTGAGACGATTGAGTCAGAGACTTTGCTCTGTGAAAATCTAGACACACTTTCTTCCTTAGTGTCCAAGCACTAGGTTTATGCCAATTTAGCATAAATAGTCATTAAGTAAGATATTAATCCATGCCTAGATGATGGAACAAAAGTATTTGTAGAAGATTTTTAAATTAGGCTTGACATGATGACAGTGTATACCCAAGCATCAACTTCGTTTTTCTTTGTGTTCATTTTTTTATCAAAATTAAAAATACATATTTTATCAAAAGAAATTTATTTTTCATTAAGTTTTGAGCAGTTTTATTTTACTATATGAAGAAATAAAAATGGAAAATGTTCAAACTAAAGATATCATTCAGCATATTAGTTCAGGATATTTATCTCATCTATTGTCAAATTATTTAGGATTGCTAACTAATAATAAAATATTTTTTTTACTCATAAGTGGTGTGGACAGCTTCTTCTTTTTCAAAATGCTTGTGCAAACTGACAGAAACAATGCTTTGGAAAGAGCTCCTCAAAGATTTAGAAACTCTTTTAGTAATGTGAATAAAATATGATAAGTTTATATCTTCTTTGAGAGACGCCTGTATTTACTGTGCTCATTCCAGAGAAGTAATTTGTAATAAGTTTACCTCAGGATAAATAATTATGTCTGAAGAGAAGCCAATGAATTAGTGATACACAGCTGACCCTTAAACAACACTGGTTTGAACTGTAAGGGTACACTAATACGCAGATATTCTTCCACCTCTGTCATCCCTGAGACATCAAGACCAACCTTTTCTCTTCCTCCTTCTCAGTCTACTCATCATGAAGATGACAAGATGAAGATCTTTATGATGACTTACTTCCATTTAATAAATAGTGAAAGACTATTCTCTTACCGATGTTTTCATAATAACCTATTCTTTAGATTGTTATTGTAAGATACAGTCTATAATACATATAGCATACAAGTACATGTTAATCAACTGTTTACATTATTGCTAATGTTTCTGGTCAGCTGTAGGGTATTAGTACTTAAGATTGGGGGCGTTGAAAGTTATATGCAGGTTTTCAACAACATGTTCAAGGGTCAACTGCATTACCATTGAAAATAATCCATTCCCCAGACTAGAAAGTACACATTTCACTAGATGATATGAATGTGGATATGTATTTATACTCATGCCAATTAAGCATTTAGTGTTTGCTAGACTATTTCGTGATTTAAATCTTGACTTACAGAATGGCAAGTTGGTATAACTTGCTTCTCCCTCATTTAAATTAAGTATAATTTTCTCATCACAAGGAACTATTTTTAAATGTCATAATAATGTGGAAATAGGTAATAATTGCTTGCTGCTGAAGGACTTACTAATCTCTCTTAAATAAAATACAGTCAAATTTTTATGAAAAAAAAAAAAAGACAAACACTACTTATAACTAATGACCAAGTACGTACTAAACACTCGTTACATTGTAGGAAAGACACAAAGACATGCCACACAAAATGATGAGACAATATAGCAACAAGTTAATTTAGGCCTTTTTCTCTTTCCTTGGAGTATATACGTTTAATCTTAAATTTTTCTACATTCTCCCAACATTAACATTTTAAAGACTTTCTCTCTTCCTCAGTCCGTCTAATCACTCCCTTACTCCAAGTCCTCATCCTTTCTGTACTAGACTTTTTCAAACCAAACCAAATCAAATTAGAATTTGGAATCTGATATTATTAGCTATGATTTTTCACTGAAAACACAGATAAAATTTCAGTTCTATTTAAACAGAAAATATAATACCACAAGACAGCAACAATAACAAAGGTGGAAAGTCTTGCAGAATCTCCAAAGATAGAGTTGATTCATGTCTGAAACCCTGCTATCATGAGCAATTTTCAATATGTGCCTTATGAGTTCTGTGAAATCATCCCTGTTGCCCCTTCCAAGTGTCATTCAAAGTCCCAAAACCATAATAAATACAAGTATTTTTAAAAAGAAAGAAATATGATTATAGAAACTTGGTGAATTTATTTCTGTGTCTGTTTCCTTAGAGATTGTGTACTTACCCTGATTCTTTGAGAGACCTATTCTTATGTTGAAGTCTAGAACCAAAAATCTAATAAATAATCTATACCTAGTCTTGGTCATAACTTTAAGCAAAGCTGTGACATATTTGAGTTCTATCACAGATATTGAAACATTTGCTTTCTGAGACATGTCCGAAAAGAATTCAGATATATAAAGAATGGTATATGGATTCAAGACTTCGTGCTGAACCAGGAGACCTAGGGTTTCTCATATATCAATTCACACACATGGGCAGGAAGAGGGAGATATAGAATATGTGAGAAATTTGCTTTAGGCAAGGTGACTGGAGAAATAGACACGGGAGAGGAAAAGAATCGAAGCCATTTGGTCTCTGTTCTCCAATTAGTATCCACCTCCCCCACCCCCCCAAAAAAACCTATGGCCCAGTTTGGACAGATAGTAAACAGAATCACGGGAAAAACAGAGAATGAGAGAAAGGCCCTGCCATGAAAGAGTTTGTGAAACTATTAGACAAACATTGGTGTTGCTAGGTCCTAGTGATGGAGTGTGACCAAGAGCTGTGTGGAAAGGTCATCTCCTCACTTAATTAATGAAAACATGTGTGGCAGCAACATAGGAATGTCTATCACTCACTTTAGCATCTCAAAGCTTCTGCATCTTTTAGATTTTCTGGCATGGAGGTTTCCTGGGGAGGATCCCAATGACTCTCATATCTTCTCACAAGTTGTTGGAATCAGAACATGATTGTTTTACCATGACTTAGCCTCCCTGCACACGTTTCTGTTCCTTCTTCTTCTATTAATACTTCATTCCAGACTGACATTCAGAAACAAGAATAAAAATATTACATATCTCACTTATATGTTATATCTAAAAATAGGTGGAATACATAGAAAACAAAGGGTAGATTGGTGGTTAATAGGAGTGGGGTGGAGGAGGAAATAGACAGAAGTATGTTCAATGGTACAAACTTGCAAATATGTGAGATGACTAAGTCTAGAGGTCCAATAAGGTCTATAGTTAAAATATAATGAGAATTTATTGAAAGAATGGATTTTAATTGCTCTACTATAAAAATGGTAACTATGGAATATTATGTATAGATTAATTTCCTTTAACTATATAAGTATGTGTCGAGCATTATATTGTAGAGTGAAACAATCAATCAATTCAGACTACCTTGAAGTTACTTCCGGAATTACCGAAATAAAAGATATTTGATATCATTTTACTTAGAATAGAAAAGGACATCTGCAGAATCATACCCTACAAATCTGCACCTGAAGCTTTTGCTCTCTTCACACTACATTGAATGCCATTATCTGAACAAGCTATGGAAAGTCAACCCTTGCTTGCATTAGGGATGCAATGGCTTGTATCTTCAGTGCATTACACTCTATCCTCATGAAATTCTTTGACAGGATAAATTATATTTCTCCCTTTTCTCAAGGTTAACATCAGGCATCATCTACATAAGGACACATCCCTGGATCCACATGTTCACCGTATCCTTCTGTTCTACTCCCTTCCATCTCACTATTCCTAACAATGAAACATGTCATTGCAGAGTATTGCCATCATCTCTTTTCCACTATCACTTCATGGACCACACTCTGTGAACATCCCTGGCTTGCTCTCTTCTTCTTCATATGCCCAGATCTTGATTACCATGCACCTGTTCTGCATTCAAACTATTCTTCCTCAAAGAAAGTTTATTTTAGTCCACTTCATTTCCACTGAATATTTAGAGTCAGTCTGCAAAGGGTCTTCCCAAAAAAACCCACTTATTTGTATTATTATTTTCACATTATAATTAGAATAAGTGTCCACCAAAAAACAAAAGCTTCAGATTTGAGTGTGATTTCACAAAATCTACAGCATAATTTGTAGGAAAAAAAGTGTTAAAATATGTTCTTTATCAAGTATCTTGTTTCATTAATGAAATTGATCTCAACACATAAATGCCTATTTATGAAGGAGAGAAAATGATACATATCTTATTTAACATGTATGGGAACAATTTCTTTTAATTATTTCACAGATTCTTTACAACTGTAATTTTGAGATAGGTCTTGCTATGTTGCCCAGCCTGATCTTAATCTTCTGGGTTCAATGGATCTTCCTGCCTCAGGCTCTCAGAAGCGATGTTTACTGGTATGTACCACTATGTTCAGTTCCCTTACACAAGACTTTGATGCAAATGTTTATCACCTGAATCTTGCATTTTTGAAACATAGAATGGGGCTTCTTTTTCAAAGTAAATATCAATGATTAATCATTTAAAGTCCTGCATAATTTAATTAATAATTCAGTTGGAATGACCATAGAAAATAAAAAGTAAAAACAGTTCAGTTTCATTTATTTTTCTTACTCTTGTCTCTTCCTTCAGTATAAACCAAGTTGTGGCCACTCTGAAGCTGCTTTGTGGTTTCTCTGGGGAAGTGTGAGGTATTCAGTTTCCACTTCCTTCCACAGCATTCTCAGAGGGAACAGGAGTGTTTCAGAATCCTTCTCTGGGCTTCCTGGGGCTGGGTAGGAGCTGTAAGAGATTCCCTCAGAGCTTCTCTGCCTGCACACAGAACCATCCTGACCTATCTACCCTCCTGTGCCGCCTGCACATAGTCATTGTCCCTGAAAGAGGATCCACCTTGCATCAGACCACAGACTTCTAGAGTTTTCCATCTCAAGTCCATTTGAGTTTGACCTCATATTCCCCACATCTGCATAGAGGAGCCCAGGAGTGGTGTCGAAGCATGACCTAGGATGTCTTTCCTTTGGAAATCGTCCCCTCTTCTCAAATAAGGATTCTCACTTCATACCACAGCACAAATGTGTTTTGTCTTCTAAAGAAGATGTTAAAGCAGTGCACTACATGTGTCACCTGCTGTTATGTTCCAATAAAATATTCTAAACTTAACAGATAAAATATATATGCTTTCAGACATATGAATATTGAAACATCTGTGCACTTTGACTATCAAGACATTGCTTTCCCCAGGTGTATAAACTATTCTGACTGGATCATTGCACAATATACACATGTATCAATTTGTTAAATTGTACCCCATAATTATATACTTACAGAGTATCAATGAAATAAATAAATATTCTTTTTAAAAATTTTAATGTTTTTAAAACCTTAGAGAATATTTAAAACGGACCCATGCTATTTATTTCTGAGTAGAATAATTAAATCATTTATAGGAAACCCTGAGAAATGTGAACATGCAAGTTACTTTATGGAATAAAAGTGCAATTACTGAATATTTTCTAAATTCTGTTACACAGAGTCAGAAGTAACATTTTTATTATAAATTTTAATTTAAAAAACTGTTTTATAATATAATGGTCACTTAAAAAATTTTGAAGCTACATAATACCTAAAACAAGTTAAAGATGTCTTCCATATATGTGACATTTAATAATTTCTACTTATGGGTTTTTATTAAATTAACCCCATTCCATCTTAATGTATTAAATCTTATTGTAGATATAAATCAAACAGGGAAAAGTATGAATTATAGAATTTTACAAGGCATGACAGGCACAATAATATTAGCAAAATCTAAATAAATATATTTTTTCTTTTCCCCACTAAATTGACCCTTGATACACCTTGACACATTTACATCTAAAATCAAAACTAATTCCTCAACCTTGGTCTCAGGCCACCCTATGTTATTAGTAATGAGCTTAGAATTTCCAGGTCTCAGTGGACATTCTCCTTGTGAATATGAGCAAAATAAACATGAAACTCTTTCTCCAGATAAAGGAAGACTGAAATCATGGTTGCCACTGAGTCTCCACAAGGTCTCAAAATCCCAAGTGTAAAGATGACAAGCAAAGGTATGCATTTTTTTTTTTTTTTTTTT
>NW_007256012.1:110432-126604 GCF_000164805.1 Carlito syrichta | reverse complement strand
GCTCCGGCGATCCTTCCACCTCAGCCTTCCAAGTAGCTGGAACTACAGGCGCATGCTACTACACCCAATTAGTATTTTTTTTATTTATTGTAGAGATGAGGTCTTGCCAAGTTGCCCAGGCAGGTCTCAAACCCACGGGCTCAGGCAATTCACTCACCTCAGCCTCCCAAAGGCACGGGATTACAGGCTGAGCCACTGAGCCCGGCTTTCATTTTTTAAATGCCCAGGAAATTTACTCAGAAAAATGACTTTGTTCATATGATGACTGGAGGACTATTGTCAACTGACCAAAGTAGTGAGTTTGTGAAATCCATAATTTTGTCCTTTTTTATGACTGTGTAATATATCGCATCGTGTATATGTACCACTTTTTATATCCAGTCCAGTTTTAATGGGCAGCAAGGTTGATTCCATGTTTTTGCTACAGTAAATAGTGCTGCAATAAACATGTGTGTGCAGTTCTTTATCAGTGCAAGGAGGTTTTGACAATTCTTTTGGATTTTTGAGGTATAGGATCATATCATCACCTAAGAGAGATAACTTGACTTCTTCTGTTGCTATTTGGATACCACTGATTTCTTTCTCTTGTCTGACAGCACTAGCTAGGACTCCCAACGCTATGAAGAACAGGAGGGTGAGAGTGGGCAGCCTTATCTTGTTCCAGTTTTCAGGGAAAATGCTTCTAATTTCTGTCTGTTTAGTGGTATGTTGGCCGTGGGTTTATCATAGATAGCTCCTACTATTTTGAGTTCAAGGGTTTTTATCAAGAAGTAAAGCTGGATTTTATCAAAAGTTTTTTCCACACTAATGATATAATCATGTGGCTCTTGTTTTTACATCTATTGATGTATTAATTACATGTATGGTCTTGTGGATGTTGAACCAGTCCTGCATTCCAGGGATAAAATCTACTTGGTCATAGTGGATGATTTTTGAGATGTGTTGTTGGATCCAATTTGCTAGAATCTTGTTGAGAATTTTTGCTTCAATGTTCATCAGGGATATTGGCCTGCAGTTCTCTTTCTTTGTTGGATCTTTATCCAGTTTGGGTATTAGTGTGATGTTAGTTTCATAAAAATGATTTGGGTAGTGCTCCATTTTTCTTGATTGCCTGGAATACTTTCAACAGGATTGGTATCAGCTCATCCTTGCATGTTTTGTAGAATTCTACTGAAAATCCATCTGGCCACAACACCCTGACCTGCTGGGCTCAGGCAATCCTTCTGCCTCAGTCTCCAAGTAGCTGGAACTACAGGTACCATGCCCAGCTAATATTTTGATTTATTGAAGAGATGAGGTCTCACCATGTTTCCCAGACTGGTCTTGAACCCACAGACTCAGGCAATCCTCTCACCTCAGTCTCCCCAAATTCTGAGATTATAGACTTGAGCCACCATGCCCAGTCAAGGGTTTTTTTTTTTTTTTTTTTTTTTTTGTAGTAGTAGTTTTCTTATGACAGAGGCAATTTCCTGGGTTGTTATTGGTTTTATTAGGATCTCAATTTCTTCTTGTTTCAACTTTGGGAGGTTGTGTGATGTTAGAAAGTCCTCCACTCCATTTAGGTTATCAAATTTGTTTCCGTAAAGATGTGCATAGTAATCACTGATAATCATTTGTATTTCTTTGGGATCGGTTGTGACTTGAACTTTTGTATTTCTGATTGTGTTTATTTGGGCTTTTTCCTCTCTTTTTCTTGGTCATTCTGGCTAGGTGCCTATCAATCTTTTTTATCCTTTCAAAGAAATAACTTTTTGTTCCATTGATTTTTTCCTATGGTATATTTGTCTTCTATGTCCCATATTTGAACTTTTACTTTGGTGACCTGGATTCTTCTGCTGAAAGTTAGTTTTCTAGTTCCCTTAGGTGATTTGTTAGGTTTTCAACTTGCTCTTTTTCTATTTTCTTGATGTGTGCTTGTAGAGATATAAATTCCCCTCTTAGTACTGATTCCATGGCATCCGAGAGATTTTGGTAAGATATCTCTTCATTTTCATTTACTTCCAGGAGTCTTTTAATTTGTGTTTTGATTCCTTTGTTAACCTAGGAGTTGTTTTGCATCATGCTGTTTAGTGGCCATGTCTTTGTGGGTTTGGGGAGAATTTTGTTGGTGTTGATATTTATTTTTATTCCAATGTGACCTGAGAAGGTGCATGGAAATATTTCAGTCTTGTGAAATTTGTTTATGCTTGATTTGTGGCCAAGGATGTGGCTGATCTTGGAGTACATTCCATGTGCTGATAAGTAGAATATATATTCTGTGGTTGTTGGGTGGAGTGTTCTGTAGGTATATACTAAGTTCATTTGGTCAAGCATCAAGTTGAGGTTCCAGATCTCTTTGTTTTTTCCCTCAATGATCTATCTAGGGTTTTTAGTGGGGTATTTAAGTCCCCAGTTATGATAGTGTTGGAGTCAATATCTGTTTTTTTTTAGTTTACTTAGTAGCTGCTTCATAAAAGCTAGTGCTCCGGTGTTGGGTGCATATGTTTAGGATGGATATTTTTGTTGATGGATCAAAATTGTTATCATTTTGTAGTGACCTTTTGAATCTTTTTTAACTTGAATAACTTAAAGGTTGATTATTAAGATTGCCAGTCCTGCCTTCTTTTGTGATCTGTTTGCCTGAAAATTTGTTTTCCATCCTCTAACTTTGAGTCTGTGAGTGTCCTTTGTGGTAACGTGAGTATCCTGGAGTTAGCAAATTACTTGGTCCTGTGCTTTTATTCAGTTCGCCATTCTATGTCTTTTCAGTGATGCATTTAGTCTATTCATGTTCAGTCTGATTATTGAAATGTGGGAGTTTGTCCCTGACATAATGCTTTCATAAGGCTGTTTTGTTTTTGTTTCGTTTTTGTGTTCATATATGTGTGTTTTTATTTTTGTGGGTATGCTGTATGCTCTGCTGCTTCTGTGTTTGTTTGTGATCTTGTGATGTATATGGTCTTTCTTTTGTTTCTTTTTTCTTTTGTGCATGCTTTCTTTTTAAGTGTCTCCTGTAGAGCTGGTCTTAAAGCAGCATATTCTCTTAGGGATTGGATGTCTGGAACGAATTTTAATTCTCTGCCACTGATAAAGCTTAGCTTGGCTGGGTAGAAAATTGGTTGAAATTGTTTAACTCTGAGAACATTAAAGATCGGGGTCCAATTTCTTCTGCTGTATAGTGTTTCTGCATATGTCTGCAGCGATTCTGGTTGATCTTCCTTGGTAAGTAGTCTGAACTTTTTCTCTTGCTGCCTTTATGATTTTCTTTTATACCTACTTTGTGTAGGTGAATTATTATGCATTTAGGGATTCATCTTCTCATAAGATGTCTGCAGGGGTTCTCTGGATCTCTTTTGCTTGTATAATCATCTCTCTGGTCAGATAAGGGAAGTTTTCTTGAAAGAGCTCATTGAATATTTGTTTCAAGGTGTTTTCCATTTCTCTTTTTATTTCAGGTATTCCAATCAGGCATAGGTTTGGTTTCTTGATAAAATCACACATCTATTGGAGGGTTTCCTCTCTTTTCTTAGTTTTCTTTCCCCTATATTTTTAAGATTGAATTAATTCAATATTTTGGTTTTCCAGCTCTGAGATTATTTCTTCTGCTTGGTCAATTCTGCTTCCCATGCTTGTCAGTTTGTTATTTATTTCTTGGATGGAGTTCTTTTTTCCTTTTCTAAGTACGTTTTCTTGAGGCTGCCTGGTCCTATTGCAATTTCATCTAGTTTTAGCCCTTGATTTTTATTCATTCTATCCAATGATTCTCTGATCTCCATAAGTACTTTCTAAGTACTGCTGTTCTGGGAGAAAGCTATTGTTTGTTCTCAGTAGCTGTTCTGTCTAGCACTGACTCTTTGTTGTGACTCTGATGGTACCAACTTTTTTTGTTCATTTTTTCTTCATTTGTCATAGTTCTCTTAACTTTCTCCTTAATTCTGTTGCTCACTGAAAAATGAAGCAGTCACTTCTAATATTTGCTCTACTTTTTGTCTTTCCTTGAGCCAAGGTTCTGGGTTTGTTCAATTATAAAGTTGGGTTGGGGGTGGGGCATTGTGCTGTTGCTTTAAAATTTTGAGCACTTACTAGGGGGTGGGTAGTGACTACAAGGATTCTGAATCTATTAGCAAGTCATAATGTTTGCTATCTGATGAATGGGCCAGCTGGGATTCACTCTTCATCTCTGCACAATATGACTTTATAGGGTGTATGCTTACATAGCCCCTGAGTCTAAGACAAAATATAAGAGGAAGAAGAGAGGAAAAAAGAGGAAGGAGGAGAAAGAGAGAAAAAGAAGAAAAAAGTAGAAAAATGAAAAAAATTTAAAAAACAGAAAGAACAGAGAAAGAGAAATAGAGGAAGAAAAGAGAAAAACAACCAATGAACAAAACAAACAAATGAGATAATTAAACAAACAAACCAATATATCCCACTCAAGCAAACCAATTCCCCCCCACCAAAAGAATTTTCAGTTTTAGTTTGTGTCTTTGAGAGAGAGAGCTCCTTCTTGTGATGGGTTCTATCACTGCAGGGCTGTTACTGCAGGAGGTTCCCTATCCATTGCTGGAACTTAAGATGCTAAAATCTTCACCCCCTGATGCCTGCAACTGGTAACCATTGCACACCAGTATGAGGGAAGGAGACTGAAATAACTTGATACAGTATCTCTGGAGATATCGTTCCCTTCTTTCCTCTCCCAGCATGGTCACAGCTCCCAGGGCATCCAGTTTATGGCAGGGGAATGAGGCCTCCTGTCTCTACCTTCCCCTCCCAATCTTTTTCACTTGCTGCTGGGGGTTTGGAGGTGGGGAGGCAGTTAGGTACTCACCAGCCTCTTTCAAGGACAGTTCTGCTGTCTGTGTATATTGTTCAGCAGATGGCTAGAGGTGGAGAGTGGTATGTCTGGGGTTACACATCTGCCATTATCTACCAGGGCTTGTACACTAGGAGCAATGGTCTCTGAGGTCACAAAGAGCAGCCCTGTGCAACACAGAGAGTGCCAGGTCTCAAGAGGCAGTTCTGCTGCAGAGGCTGCCCTGGAGCATTTCTCTGCCCAAGTATTACACAGTCTGCTTAGTTTGTCTGTCATCTGCTGTTCCTGACACCAATGGAGTTGATAGCTTCCTCTCCAGCAGTTACCACAGTCTCCCGATCTCAGGACAAGGTGGCTAAGCTCTGGAGCCCAGTTCAGGTTGGGAGTGGCTGCTCCTGCTGTTTCCTCGGATCTGTGCCTCAGGCTCCCTCACTGCACTCCTTCCACAGCCCTCCCTAGCAGAGTTCAGCCTGGCACTGTGGTGTTGGGGTCAGCAATCACTCCAGTCATTCTTCCTGGGATAAGCTAGGTACTCCTGCATTCTAGCCGACTTCGCGAGTATTTTCTCAGAAACCCCTTGTTCTTCTTTTGATGTTATTATAAACAAAATAGTTTTTGCAATCTACTTTTCAAATTGGTAATTGTTAGCATATTTTTAAAAGTGCAACAGATTTTGGTTGTTGTTGATCTTGTTTTGTGAAATTTTGCCAATTTTGTTTATTATTTGTAAAAAAAAATTTGTGCTCAGATCATAAAGTCCTCTAAATATATTGTTATATCACATGAAAATAGAAACAATTTTACTCCTTCCTTTTACATTAGGATAACTTTTATTTCTTTTCTTGCCAAATTACCTTGTCTATACTTCCAGTAATACATTGAATAGAAACAGTATTACACACATAAAGAAAAACAAAATTATGAACCTTGCAGTGAATTAGATGTACTTAGAGTCTATAATACTCAGTGGTCTATCACAGAAACAAAGGACTGAGTATCACATGTTCTCATTGATAAGCAGACCTTGAATGAGTATCAAAATACTATAAGAAAGGGATTGGCAATAAACTGCCAGGGGAGGAAGGGGGGCACACCTCATCAACAAGTGTTCCTACATAACTACCATTTGTATATCTAACCCTGAATTATACCCCACATGTTTTAAAATAAAATAACAGTTTAAAAAATGAAACAATGCAAGTGGAAAGCCTTATCATTTTCAAATCTTAGAGTAAAATCTATCAATTGTTTATTATTGTGCATGATGTAACTGTGGGTTAAATTCTGAATTGTAACTTATCAGTTTATTATTTTATTAAATACATCAGCTTAATATTTTATTCAATTGACACATGGGCATTATATCAATAGTCCACTGGCTAAAATGTTGGTCCAATAGCCAACACTTCCTAATTCCAAAGAAAATGACTTTAAATTATTTTGCCAGTGTTTTTCCTAAATTTGCCCACGTATTTTTAAACAATATGCTTATCTTCTAATGCTTGATTTCTATACTTGAAATACCATTCTTTGATTCATGACACAGGCCATGCAGATAACCTACTGTCCCTCTCCCACCGTATTATCACCTTCATGTTCATTACTTTTTCTTATTGTCTCAAGATAATTGCATTCTACTTTATATCTAAGAGGAGTGGTTGACAGTATTGTTTCATCTTCTAGAATGTATTGCTAAAATACAAAAAATATAAATTATTACAAAATCTGATGATGAGATACATATTTCTTTCAAATATTATTACTATTGTATCTCTCAAAAAGTTTTAGAATTCTGTCTTTATAAGTAATGGTGAGAATTTTTAGAAAATGTTGTGCAGGAGACTTAGAATCTTCATGAAAATATTTTAAATAAAATATTTGTAATTTATTCTGTGTGATCTTTGCACACCATTTGAAGATGGTGGCTAATATATTTCAGTTCTGAGGAAAATGTGTTCTTTACTATGTTTACTTCATTATCATTCTGCTATGTACCTTTCTAGGAATGTCTGTAAACATATATTATTACTCCTATATTAATTCTCTAATTTTTGTCTTTTCTAAATGTCAATCTTTTCATGTTATTGCTTCTGTTTTCCTTCTGATAGACTTTTTCCACTTTTTTGAAACTTTTTGTACTTTATTAATTATCATATATTTAATCTCCAAGAGTCCTTGTTGTTACTTCTGTCTTTTATAATGCTAATGATATTTATTTTATGGATTTTATGGCATATACCTTTCTGTAGACATAAATTTCTATGTTGAAAAAATTATTTTCTTTCTACATTTTCTCAATCATTTTAAACTTAGTGTATACACGTGTTTGTGTGTGTGTGCCTGAGTGCATATGTTATATGCACACTGTGTGGATCTTATTATTTCATGATATTATATTTCCTCAAAAGTTTGGTGGCTTTTGGTTCTAAGGTAATTTTTAAACCTTAAAACTACAGCTCCTTTAGGCATACTGTGCAAAGTTGTCTATAGATGCTTTCTATCTGGAGTAAAATTCTCCTAACCTCTTCTACCCAGAAGACTGTCCAGGATGCTATTTCTTTTTTCCCTTTAGATAAATGACCATCCCTCCAAATTTCTACTTTTTAAATATCCAAAAAGTAGCATATAATGCTACCTAAGCACCAGAGAAGCAAAAGGACAGAATGCACATCCCATTTGGAGAGAATTTAAAAAGAAACATGAACACTAAAATGAACCTTGTGCATTTATATTCAGGAAAAGATCTGCTTTAACTAGAACATCCTGAAATTCAGTAAGAAGGCAAAAGAGATAAGATGATGATGATCATTGAAAACCAAAAATATGAGTTATAATTTGTGTTAAAGATACCTGACAATAAGAATTCACTCCAGATTTCCAAATTGAAAAACTAAATTATGACACCTGACTGAAGAAAGTTTGACTTGGCATGTTTGTGCGAAGATCATACAAGAAGGAAATGTCGTTCCTCAAAATGAGTGAAAAGGCTGCAGCAGTTTTATTGGTAATTCTTAAACAATAAATGTAAAAGAAAAAATTATCCCACAGCCTAATGCTAATATATTCACAACATAGACCTATAGTGTATGTATTTACATTTACTTTCTATGCATTTATTTTGAGTATAACATCTGACTTCAATGTTATCTAAGTTTGTGTTGGACAGTAAAACATTCATATCCTATTGATGTAATAGATATGTTTTTCTTATAAATGTACACTTTTTTTGAAAAAGTTTGATTATCAATATTTGTCTCATCAAACATCAATCTCTGAGAAATAAAATAAGATTTCTTTTTTCAAAATAGATGAGAAGAATTTTTCATTTAAGAGCTGTAAGATTTTATGAATAAATCATAGTCTAAACTAAGGATTTTTAAAAATTAGCTTAATGTACTCTAAAGTAGTCTCTAATTTGCTGTTTTGCTTTCTATAGTTTCAATTACCCTTGATCCACTGTGGTCTGAAAATATTAAATGGAAAATTCCAGAAATAAATAATTCACAAGTTTTACACTGGTTTGCAATAGTAGCCTAATACTACATAACAATGCCTGCATTATTTACCTCACTTTATCTTTTCATATAGATATTTGCCATGTAGGTATTTTGTCATCTTATGAGGTGCTTTCCCATCACAAGAAGAAGGATGGGGAGGTCAGTAAGATGGCGGCCAAGCCAGTAGGACTATGCGAGTCCCTATGTGAGTGAGCGAGTGAATGGAAAATTTTGTGTATGTGCTGGTGAGTGAGTGGTCATGCGAGTGACTGACTGAGTGAGGACTAGGGAGCTGAAGGCCAGGGCTCTCCTGGTGCAGCAGCTGGTGTCACACAAGCTGAACTTGAACCCTAGCATTTCCCAGGACGCAGAAGCCGAGTCTCATTATCTTTTTCTTTTTTTAAATCAGCAAACCCTCTCTGGGAAGAAATTACTGGGAAAGACTGTCTAATTGGGGGCTCGTGAATGGGTGGCCATGCCCCTGGTGCAACAGCTGGTGCTGCAGCTTCTCTACTTCATCCCTGGCTTTTCCCAGGTCAGAGAAGCTGAGCACCACTGTTTTTGTTTTTAACGGACAGAAGTTTCCTGTGAAAAAGTGGTTGAGAGAAACTATCTCCCCAGGCTCTCCCTCACCATTGAAGCTATAGACTGCCAGCTTCTGGTTATGCCTCACCACTTCAGCACCAGAGGCAAGGTCCCATGAAAGAGAACAAGAGAGGCACCCCACCACCATCTTGAAGGTGGGGCAGGAAAGTGCTCTGACTTGCTCACTATGAAGCAGCAGACCCTATCTCTGTGACTGGCTGATCAACTACTCAGGGAATGATCATGGCCTGGAGGGAATATCCTGAAAGGACAAACTTTGGAGGGACGTGAGGAGTGCTGACTTCCAGGTGCCCCACCTTCTACCCTGATCCAGATGCGGGACAAAGGGTGTGGCCAGAAAAGGATGAGGAAGGACTCCAAAGAGATCAGTGGTGAGTCCAAGGCTGACCCAAACCCACTCCTCCCCAGCAGTCTTCTGAATGTCAGATCCACACAAAAGGGCTATGACTGGAAGGGACAAACCCTGGACGTCAGTCATAATAGGAGAACCCATTCCAGGATAGGCCTGGCTGGGGCACCCCCCACAAGAGTACAGACATGGGGAAGAGACAATTCTGTACCTCCCTGCTGGAGGGGATCTCACTGACCACATGAGAGTGGGAGGGGAGGACTGCAGTCCCATCCACCTTCATTGCCCCTCCTCCTTCCCTGCTTTGGACACAGGAGAGAGTGAAAGAGGTGGCTCTGCAGGAAAGACCTGAATGGAGAACCAGTTAAAGAGCCTGCCATAAGAGAGCGGGTTCCTATTCAGTAAATGGTGCTGGAAAAACTAGCTGACCACATGCAGAAGACTCAAAGACCACTATCTATCCCCATACACAAAAATTAACTCCAAATGGATCAGAGAAATAAATGTAAAACTTCAAATCATAAGAACCTTAGAAAATGTAGGACACACCCTTATGGAAATTGGAAATGGCATCCAATTCCTGAACAAAACCCAAAACAAACGGGTCATAAGAGATAGGATAGACAAGTGCGACCTCATTAAACTGACAAGCTTCTCCAAAGCCAAAGAAACCATCAAGAGAACAAGGAGATAGCCCACAGACTGGGAAAAAGTATTTGCCAACTACAGGTCTGACAAAGGCTTAAAATCTTGGATCTACAAGGAACTCAAATGTGCTGAAAAGGAAAAAACAAACAACCCCATTATTAAGTTGGCAAAAGATATGAACAAACACTTCTCAAAGGAAGACATCCAAGAAGTCAACAGACACATGAAGAAATTTTCAACCTCACTAATCATCAAGGAGATGCAAATTAACACTACACTGAGATACCACCTAACTCCAGTCAGAATGGCAATTATCAATAACTCAAAAAATAACAGATGCTGGAGAGGATGTGGTGAAAAGGGAACACTACAACACTGTTGGTGGGAGTGTAAACTAGTGCAACCTCTGTGGAAAGCAGTGTGGCGAGTCCTAAAAACTCTAAACATCAACCTCCCATATGACCCTGCAATCCCCCTACTGGGAATATACCTTGAAGAACTCAAATCACTGTATCAAAAAGGTACCTGCACATGAATGTTTATCTTAGCATTGTTCACAATAGCAAAAACCTGGAAGCAACCATGCTGCACATCAAAAGAGGACTGGATTTTTAAAATGTGGTACATATACATGATAGAATACTATGCAGCCACAAAAAAGAACAAAATCATGAATTTTGCAGCAACCTGGATGGAACTAGAGTCTATAAAACTGAGTGACCTCTCACAGAAACAAAGATCTGAGTATCACATATTCTCACTCACATAGTGAACCTTGAACATCTATCATAACACTGTAAGAAAAGGATTGACAGTGGTGGGAAACTACAGGGGGGTAAGGAGGGGAAGGGTGGTGGGATTAATGGTAGTCAATATCTGTCTGGGGACGGGGAGACACCCCTTATCAACAAGAGTGCCTGAATTATGCACATTTGTATACCTAACCTTTAACTGTACCCCACAATTTTATAATAAAAAATGTTTTAAAAGATTAAATAAATAAAATAAAATAAAATAAATAAAAATCACTATCAGTCAAAAAAATTTTTTCATATTTTTATTAACTTTAAAATTTTTTTGAGTGGTTATTTGTTAGTTCATCTATGTTTTTTAATTTTTCTTTTGTGCATGGATGTGTATGTGAGGTTTTGATCTGCATCCCCCGCCCCCAATTATTTTTCTTTTCTTTTTCTGTTTCTTTCTTCTTTTATTTGTCATTTTCTGCTGATGTGTGTATGTGAATGATTGAGTGTTCATCTTTCAATTTTGTTGCTGTTGCTGATTTTTGCTCTGTTGTTCTTCTGTTTTTGTTTTAGTTTTGTTTTGTTTTTCTTTTTTTATAGTTTAAGGTGTGTGTCAATATATGTGTGAGAGTTTGACCTGAATTCCTTCCCCCATCCTCGGTCTTTCTGTTTTTCTTCTCTATTCACTTTGTGGTGTGTGTGTGTGTGTGTGTGTGTGTGTGTGTGTGTGTGTGTGTTTAGTATTCTTGGGAGTCTTTTTGTTGCTGATTGTTTTGTTTCAATTTGTTGTTACTACAGTTTGCTTTGGGGTGTGTGATGTCTGTGTGTGTGTGTTCAATTGTTTTTTGTATTGGTTTCTGCTTTGCATCATCATATAGAGTGGTGGTGGGGAGTGGCTTTCAGGGAACACATACCACAATAAGTGAATATTGTAATTTGCAAGTAGTTTCTGAATTATAGTGCCCCATACCCTACTTTATTCAAATTTCAAAAACTACAAGAGACAGCAAGTCTTCCCATCCGCCATTCCATTTCAAAATAAAACAAATCCAGAGCATGGATCAGGGAAGAACAGAGGACTGAGCAAACATCAAAAGGGAAAGCCTCTCCCACTGACACTGAATAACAGAACTAAAGAGAAACACAAGAGATCTGTCACAAAAGAAGAACTCAGGCAATTTCAAGTGTACCAAAGACAAAACTCCTAAAAAATCAGACCTTGGTGCCCAAACAATGGAAATCACCAAAGAACTGGCCCCAGAACATGACAGGGATTAGGGAAGGGATGGAAAGAGTGAATAAGACTCAAGAAAGTCAAGATGCAGCACTGAAAGAACTTGTAACAGAGATTTCGGCAATAAAAAATTTTATCCAGGAAACAAATAGCAAGATGGCAAGCATGGAAAGCAGAATTAATCTAGCTGAAGAAAGAATCTCAGAACTTGAAGACCAGAACATAGAATTAACCCAAGCTTTAAAAAACTTAGAAAGGAGACTCATAAAGGAAGGAGTCTACAAGAAATGTGCAATTATATCAAGAGGCCAAACTTATGCCTGATTAGTATCCCAGAAGAAGAAAGGGAAATGGAGAACAACTTGGAGCAAATATTCCAGGAGGTAATCCAAGAAAACTTTCCCCATCTCACCATGTGGCCAGCTAAGCACAAGAGATACAGAGAACCCCCACAAGACATCAAATGAGAAGACCAACCCCTAAACACATAGTAATTCACCTACACAAAGTAGGTACAAAAGAAAGAACCCTAAAGGCAGCAAGAGAGAAAAGTCAGACTACTTACTGGGGAAAACTAATCAGAATAGCAGCAGACCTATCGGCAAAAGCACCACAAGCAAGAAGGTACTGGAGTCCTATATTCAAAGTTCTCAAAGATAAACAGTTTCAGCCAAGACTTTCTTAACCAGCCAAACTCATCTTCATCAGTTATGGAGAAATAAAACCCTTCCAGACATCCAATCCCTAAGAGATTATGCAGCTTCCAGACCAGTTCTACAGGAGACACTTAAAAAGGTATTAAGCACAGACGAAAGAAAAAAAAAAAAAAGAATGACCACACATTTGCCAATAGAGCAGCAGAACACAGAATCAACAGAGAATACAGCTCAACAAGAAACTTGGAAACACACACATACATAAAAAACAAGGTCAAAAGAAAACAAGCAAACAAAGAAAAAACTTTATAAGAACCTCGTGATGGTGATAAACAATCAAATTTTAATAATAAACTTAAATGTGAATGGACTAAATGCACCACTGAAAAGACACAGAATGGGCAAACTGGATAAGAAACCATGACCCAATTATTTGCTGCATCCAGGAGATTCGTCTCACTACAAGGGATGCACACTGACTCAAAGTTAAAGGATAGAAAATGAGTTTCCAGGCAAATGGGTCACAAAAAAAGGCAGGAGATGCAATATTAATAACAGACAAAACAATTGTTAAGTTATCAAAAATTTAAAAGGATGCAAACATGGGGGGGCACACCTCATCGGTAGGGTACCTGCATAGTAAATATTTGTATACCTAGCCTTGAATTTTACCCCGCAATTTTAAATAAAAAGTAAAAGAGAAAAATAAATAAATAAATAAAAATAAAAGGATGCCAACAGACACTACATAATGAAAAAAGATTCAATCCATCAACATGAAATATCCTTTCTAAATATATATGCACCCAACACAAGAGCAATAGCATTTATAAAGCAACTACTAATTAAACTAAAAAAAGATATTGACTCTAACACTATTATGGAGGGGACTTGAATACCCTACTAATAGCCCTAGATAGATCATCAAGTATAAAAACCAACAAGAAACCCAGAAACTAAACTTGACACTCAATCAAATGGACTTAATAGATACCTACAGATTATTCTACCCTACAACCACAGATTATACATTCTAATCATCACCACATGGACTGTACTCTAAGACTGATCACATCCTTGACCATAAGTCAAGCATAAACAAATTCCATAAGGCTGAAATCCTTGCCATGCACCTTCTCAGATCACAATGGAATAAAAATAAATATGAACACCAACAACATTTGCCCAAAGCCCACAAAGACATGGACACTAAACAGCATGATGCTGAACAACTACTGGGTCAACACTGAAATCAAAATATAAATTGAAGTTTTCCAGGAAACAAATGAAAATGATGAAACATCTGACCAAACCTCTGTGATGCCATGAACACATTTCTAAGAGGGGAATTTATATCTCTACAAACACACATCAAGAAAATGGAAAGATCACAAGTTGACAGCCTAACAAATCACCTAAGGAAAGTGAAGACCGCCAAAACCCCAACTTTAGCAGATGAATACAAAAAACAAAAATAAGAGTCCAAATATGGGACATAGAAGACAAAAATATCATAGCAAAAACAACAAAAACAAAAAGGCAGTTCTTTGAAAGAATTAATAAGATTGATGGACCCCCCCTATCCAGAATGACCAAAAAAGAGAGGAAAAAGTCCAAATAAACACAGTCAGAAATACACAGTCAAATCAAAACTGACCCCAAAGAAATAAAAAGATTACCAGAGATTACTATGTACACCTATATGGAAACAAAATTGACAACCTAAATGAAATGGAGGACTTTCTGACACCACACAACCTCCCCAGGTTGAACCAAGAAGACATCGAGAAACTAAATAGACCAATAACAACCCAGAAAATTGACTCTGTCATACAAAAATTGCCTACCAAAAAAAAAAAAGTCCTGGACTGGATGGTTGGATGGCTTTCCAGCAGAATTCTACAAAACATACAGGAGAAGCTGATACCAATCCTATTGAAAGTATTCCAGGCAACTGAGAAAGATGAAATTCTCCCTCAATCATTTTACGAAGTTAACATCTCACTGATACCCAAACTGGGTAAAGATCCAACAATAAAAGAGAACTACAGGACAATATCCCTTATGAACACAGATGCAAAAATCCTCAGCAAGATACTAGCAAATCAGATCCGAAAACACATCTCAAAAATCATCCACCATGCCCAAGTAGGCTTCATCCCTAGTGTGCAGAGTTGATTCAACACTCACAAGACCATCCATGTAATTAAATTCATCAACAGATGTAAAAACAAGAACTAATGATTATCTCATTATATGCAGAAAAGGCTTTTGATAAAATTCTGCATCACTTCTTGACAAAAATCCTCAAACACCTAGGTATAAAAGGAACATATCTCAAAATAGTAAGTGCCATCTATGACAAACCCACAGCTAGCATATTGCTAAATTGACAGAAACAGGATACATATCCCCTGAAAACTTGAACAAGACAAGGCTGCCTATTCTCACCCCTCTTGTTCAACATTGTGTTGGAAATCCTAGCTAGAGCAATTAGACAAGAGAAGGAAATCCGGGGTATCCAAATAGGAAAAGAGGAAGTCACATTATGCCTTTTTGCTGATGATATGATCCTATACCTTGAAAATCGAAGAGAATCTGTCAAAAACCTGCTTGCACTGATAAAGGACTTTGGCAAAGTCTCAGGGTACAAAATACATGTGCAAAAGACAGTTGCATTCCTATACACCAACAACAAGCAGGCAGAGACCCAAATAAAAGTGTAATTCCATTCACAATAGTCACACCAAAAATTAAGTACCTTGGCATCTTCCTAACCAGAGAAGTGAAGGACCTTTACAATGAGAACTACAAAACACTGCTCAAATAAATCCAAGAAGATATAAGCAAATGAAGCTGGGCTTGGTGGCTCAGCCTGTAATCCCGCGCTTTTGGGAGGCTGAGGTGAGTGGATTGCCTGAACCTGAGGGTTCAAGACCTGCCTGGGCAACGAGACCTCATCTCTACAATAAATCAAAAATCAGCTGGGCGTGGTAGCATGAGCCTGTAGTTTCGGCCACTCGGAAGGCTGAGGCGGAAGGATCGCCAGAGCCTAGCAGGTCGAGGCTGCGGTGGCCCGGAGCGGCCACTGCACTTCAGTCTGGGCGACCGAGTGAGACTCCAACTCAAAAAAAATAATAATAATAAACAAATGAAAAAATATTCCATGCTCATGGATAGGAAGAATGAACGTTGTTAAAATGTCCATCCTAGCTTAGACAATCTACAGATTCAACGCAATACCCATTAAGTTGCCAACATCATGTTTCTCAGACCTGGAAATGGCAATACAGAAATTCATATGAAAACATAAACGAACACGAATAGCCAAAACAATCCTTAGCAAAAGAAACAAAGCAGGTGGTATCACACTTCCAGACGTCAAACTTTACTATAAGGTTATAGTAGTCAAAACAGCCTGATATTGGTACAATAACAGGCACATGCACCAATGGAACAGGATAGAGATTCCAGAAGCAAAGCTTCAATTTCTCAACCCACTCATCTTTGACAAAGCCTCCAACAAAACCTTCTGGATAGAAGAAACTATTCAGTAAATAGTGCTGGGAGGCCAGGCTGAGTGGCTCAGCCTGTAATCCCAGCACTTTGGGAGGCCGAGGTAAGTGGATTGTCTGAGCCCGTGGGTTTGA
>NW_007256012.1:105507-110412 GCF_000164805.1 Carlito syrichta | reverse complement strand
TGACGGGGTGACCATGAATGTGCTACTGCACTCTAGTCTGGGTGACAGAGTGAGACACCAACTCAAAAAAAAAAAATACTGCTGGGAAAACTGGCTGACCACATGCAGAAGATTGAAACAAGTCCCCTATCTCTCACCATACACAAAAATTAACTCTAAATGGATCAAAGACCTAAACATAAACCTCAAACTATAAGAATCTTAGAAAATACAGGAGACATCCTTATGCAAATTGGAACTGGCAACCAATTCCGATTCAGAACCCTAAATGCCCATACCTTAAGAAATAAGATAGACAAGGGGGACCTCATCAAACTAACGAGTTTCTGCAAAGCAAAAGAAACCATCAAGAGAGCAGGGAGACAGCCCACAGACTGGGAGAAAATATTTGCCAACTGTAAATCTGACAGTGGCCTAACATCGAGGATCTACAAGGGACTCAAACATGCCAAAGGGAGAAAAAAAAACAGCCTCATAAAAAAGTGGGCAAAAGACATGAATAGACACTTCTCAAAAGAAGATATAGGGCAGCTAACAGACACATGACAAAGTGCCCAGCCTCACTCATCATCAGAGAAATGCAAATCTAAACCATATTGAGATACCACCTAACCCCAGTAAGAATCGCCATCATTAATAAAACAAAAAACAACAGATGCTGGCTAGGATGTGGATAAAAAGGAACGCTTCTACACTGCTGGTGGGAATGCAAACTAGTGCAATCTCTTTGGAAGACAATGTGGTGATTCTGAAAGAGCTAGAAATTGACTTTCCATATGACCCAGCAATTCCTATATTGGGAATATACCTGAAGTAACTCAAATCATTCTACAAAAAAGATACCTGCACACATATGTTTGTTGCAGCTCTATTCACAATAGCAAAAAACATGGAACCAACCATGTTGCCCATCAAAGCTGGACTGGGTAAAAAAATGTGGTACAAATACACAATGGAATATTATGCAGCCATAAAAAAGGACAAACGTGTGTACTTCGCAGCAACTTGGATGAATTTAGTTGATCATACTCAGTGATCTATCACAGAAAGAAAGAGCAGAGTACCATTTGTTTTCATTCATAAGCATTATTTCCATAGCCTTGAACAATTATAATACCATAAGAAAGCAATTGGCAGTAGTGGGAAACTGTCAGGGAGGAGGAGTGGGATTGGCATTTGAGGGAAGCTGCTTAGGGAAGGAAGGGGCATACCTCATCCACAAGGCCACCTGTGTAATCAATGTTTGTATACCTAACCCTGAACTGTACTCCACATCTTTATAATAGAAAACAATAATAATAAAAAGAAGTATGAATACAATATATTTTAAGAAATAGACCACACTGACATTTTTTATTTCAGTATTTATTTTATTAGTTATTTTTGCAACTATTTTATTAGTTATTGTTGTTAAGCTGTTACTTGCCTAATCTGTAAATTAAACTTTGTCATAAGTATACATGGATATTAAAAAATTAGAATATATAAGGTTCAGTGTTATCCTTTGTTTCAGACATCTACTGGGAGTCTTGGAATGCATCCTCTGTGGATAAACAGGAACTTTTCTACTGAACTCACTTACTCTTGTATCTCCCTTTAGGAAAAATCATAAGAATGCCTCATGGAAAATTATAATCAAATATTAACTGATTTCATCTTATTGGGGTTGTTTCCAGTTTCAAAAATTGGTCTTTTCCTCTTCATTGTCATTGTTCTTATTTTCCTGATGACTGTATTTGGAAACCTATCCATGATTCTTCTCATCCTTCTAGATACTCATTTTCACACACCCATGTATTTCTTACTGAGTCAGCTTTCTCTCATTGACCTAAATTACATCTCCACCATTGTCCCCAAGATGGCCTCTGATTTTGTTTGGAAACAAATTTTATCTCCTTCATTGGGTGTGGTATTCAAAGTTCTTCTTATTGACTTTAGAAGGTGCAGAAGCACTGCTTTTGATATCCATGGCCTATGATCGTAATGTGGCTGTTTGGTTTCCACTCCACCACCCCATCCATATGTGCAAAAGAGTGTGTGTGTTGATGATAACAGGATCTTGTATAATGGGCTCCATCAATGCTTTTGCTCACAGTATATATATACTTCATATGTCTTATTGCCAATCCAGGGCCATCAATCATTTCTTCTGTGATTTTCCAGCTATGGTGACTCTGGCTTGCATGAACACCTGAGTCTATGAATGCACAGTGTTTTTAGTGCAACCCTCTTTCTTGTGTTCCTTTTATTATTGTGAGTACCTATTGCTGGATTTTCCTTGCTGTCTACCACATGTACTCAGCAGAAGGGAGGAAGAAGGGTTATCCTACCTGTAGCACTCACCTCACCTTAGTGACTTTCTACTATTCACCCTTCCCTTATACCTATCTTTGCTTAAAAATCCCTTTGATTGCCAGCAGAGGACAAGGCTCTGGCTGTCTTCTACACCATCCTTACTCCAATGTTCAGTCTCATTATATATATAGCCTGAGAAACAAGGCAGTGACAGGAGCCCTAGGATGAGTGAGTCAGAGATTCTGCTCTGTGAAAATCTGGACACACCTTCTGCCTTAGAGTCCAAGCACTAGATTCTTGTCAATTTTGCAGCATACAGTCATTAAGCAAGATATTAATCCATGTCTAGAGCATTAAACAAAAATTGATCTAGAGGATATTAAAAAATTAGACTTGACATGAAGATTGTACATAAAAAGCATCAATGTTTGTTCTGTGTGTGTGTTCATTGTATTCCATCAAAGTAAAGTGTATACATTTTCCATTAAATTGTGAGCAGTTGGGTTTTATTAAATGAAGAAATTATTGCTTCTTGGCCTTTTGGCTAGGATCAAGTGTAGTACCAGTTAGGTATTATTAAATGGAGAAATGGAAATGGAAAATGTCCAAGCTAAGGATATCATTTAGATAATAGTTCTACAACACTTTATCCCTCTTTATTGTTAATGTAAGACAAATTATTTAGGGTTACCAATTCATGATAAAATAAATTTTATTTAATCTTAACTGGTAGTGTGTACAGGTCTTTCTTTTTCAAAATGCTTAGGCAAAGTTGCAGATATAAGAATTAGGAAAGAGCCTGTCAAATATTTAGAAGCTTTTCCATTAATGTGAGGGAAATATGACAAGTTTATATCATTTTTAAGAAAGGCCTGTAATTAACTTTGTGAATGCAAGAAAAGTAATTTGTAGTAGGTTTACATTAGGATAAATAATTATGTCTGGTGAGTAGCCAATCTGGCTTTAGAAAAACAAGAGTCTCTTCATAAGAGGGTGTATATAAACTGTCTACTGAATGTGACTTAGATTATTTGAGCCATCCCCTAGTTGCCTCACAACACACTCAAATTTTGCATCCTGGGTAGCCACTTTTATTCTTGTGTAAGAGGTTCTCTTGTGGACAATTTTGTTTACATTTACTAGTCTCATAAATAAACAGATCTATAGAGCTTGGGTAGGGGGAATAAACTTCCCTGCTACAGTATTTTTTTATACCTGTTTAGGCATGTGCCTAAATAAGGGTCACCATTATTTTCAAAGTAATCTGCTTAGTTATATACTATGAGTGAAGGGCCATTGCTGTTCAGAACAGCCTGTTACTGATATACTCTTTAAACTCTAAGGACAGAAGTGAAGAAAGGAGGTAAGGCTGGGCACGATGGCTCATGCCTATAATCCCAGCACTTTGGGAGGCTGAGATGAGAGAATAGTCTGAGCCCACAGGTTCAAGACCAACCTGGGCAACTTGGTGAGACCTCATCTCTACAGTAAGTCAAAAAATTAGCTGGGCATAGTGGCACTTGCCTGTAGCTCCAGCTACTTGGAAGGCTGAAGCAGAAGGATCACCTGAGCCCAGCAGGTCGAAGCTGCGGTGGCTGTGAGCGTGCCACTGTCATCCAGCCTGGGCAACTGAGTGAGACTCCAACTCAAAAAAAAAAAAAGAAAGAAAGAAAGAAGGTAGACTGTGCAAGTATGAAAAGTCCTGGATTATCCAAACCATAACACTGATGGATGAATGACCTACAGTTGACCCTTGAACAACACTGATCTGAATTGCATGGATCTGCATATAAGTGGATTTTTTCTCCACTTTTGCAACCCATGAAAAGCAAGACCAATTCTTTCTCTTCCTCTTTCTCTTCAGCCTATTAACCATGAAGAAGTCAAGCATTAAGACATTTATGATGATTCATTTACGCTTAATAATTAGTAAATATATTTTTTCTTCCTTATGATTTTCTTAATAAGCTTTTCTCTAGCTTATATTATTGTAAGAATACATTCTATAATACATATAGTATACAAATATGTATCAACAAAACATTTACCATACTGGTAAGGTTTCTAGTCAACACTTGGATATTAGTATTTAAGTTTGGAGGAAGTTGAAAATTATATGAAGATTTTAAACTGTAGATAGGCTGGTGCCCCTTCTCCAACAACATTCAGGGGTCAACAGTATTATCGTTGGAAAAAAGTCAATTTTCCAGATTAGAAGGTCCACATTTGGATAGACTATACATATATATATATATATATATATATATATTTATACTCATGCCAATTATACTCATGCCAATTAAGCATTAGATGTTTGCTAGACTATTTGCCAATTTAAATCTTGACTTACAGAATGGCAAGTGGGCATGACTTGTTTCTTTCCTAACTTAAAGTAAATGGAATTTTCTCATCACAAGCAACTGTAAGAAAATGTCATAATGATGTAAAAATGGGTAATAATTGCTTGTTGCTGAAAGATATCTAATGTCACAACTACAAAGCAGTCAAATTTGTATTTAAAAAAAGATAATCACTGCTTAAGACTAATAACTAGTACTTACTAAACACTCTTACTTGTATTACATTGTGAGGGACAAAAAGACTCAAATT
>NW_007256012.1:95924-105436 GCF_000164805.1 Carlito syrichta | reverse complement strand
AGATGAGGTCTTGCTGCCCAGGTGGGTCTCGAACCCGCGGGCTCAGGCAATCCACTCAACTCAGCCTCCCGAAGGCGCAGGATTACAGGCTGAGCCACCGAGGCCGACTTCAAATGGTTCTATTTACCAAGAACTGTATTTACGATAGTCATGAGAAAAAATGTGAAAGTAGTTCAAATTTTGCATAACTAAAAGTTTGTTAATTTTAAATGAATATTAATTATATTATTCTTCCTTAATGATAACTTGAGTGGAGGATGGGAATTATAACCAATATTTCCTTAATATCTTCAGCACACATATCTTTCATAGTGCTCAGTAAGTCCTCAAAAACTATTGATTTTTAAAAACTGATTAGTGTTTTTAAAAATTGTTCTTGTTTTTATTTCTCTCTTTATCCAATTTTATAATTATCATAAAATGATTTACTATGTTAGTAGGTCAACTATTCTGGTGGATTTATGGGCAAAGCCAATATTCATGCTAGGTTTGCCAGTCTTAAACTCTGCTGCTGAGTGTGTTTAATGCCTAGCACTATTAATCTGTTTTAAGACTGCTGAGCATAACTCTAGAAGTAATAATTACAAAAGTTAGCATTTAATACTGTTAGTGCCAGCCACTGAATAGCAGACACTGCTAACCATCTTGCATGTATGATTTTTATTTTTCATAAACTTCTAGAAGATAGGTTCTCTATTTGTCTTCTTCTCAATCTTGAGGCACAAAGAACTCAATTATTATTGGCTAGCAGAGTGAAACTGCCTTGAACTCAGGTCTCTCTTTCTCCTCAAGTTTAAGTTCTTTTTTTCTTTTTCTTTTTTTTCCCAGACTCCTTGCTTCTATTTTTTCCCATAAAAGCACTCAAAATGCCAAAGTTGGCTCTCTAATGATACTGCCAGACTTTCTGTTGATTAAAACAAAGTGGATTTTATTACTTATCACAATAATTGAGATATATATATATATATATATATATTTTTTTTTTTTTATTTTTTTTTTTTGAGTTGGAGTCTCACTCTGTCGTCCAGACTGGAGTGCAGTGGCCGCTCCCGGCCACCGCAGCCTCGGCCTGCTGGGCTCCAGCGATCCTTCCGCCTCAGCCTTCCGAGTAGCCGGAATTACAGGCATGCGCCACCACACCCAGCTGATTTTTTTATTTATTGTAGAGATGAGGTTTCACTGCCCAGGCGGGTCTCGAACCCGCGGGCTCAGGCAATTCACTCACCTCAGCCTCCCAAAGGCGCGGGATTACAGGCTGAGCCACCGAGCCCGGCTGAGATATATTTTTGACAAACTCTTAGTAGTATCTCAGAGGGGGATGAGTATTTGTAGAATATTTTAAGGTTAAGTGGGAAGTCTTATTTAAAGTCTTTCAGTATGAGATATTGAGAGAGTCAAAGGATTGAAAACCAGAGCTTAGAGACACGTCTTGTAGAGTCACTGAAGCTAGCTGAACTATCTATTTTTAATAGTTGAATACTTTCAGGGAGTTTCTTTCTTTCTTTTTTCTTTTTTTATTTTTATTTTAAATATGTGGGGTACAATTCAGGGTTAAGTATACAAATGTTCATTATACAGGTACCCTTGCTGATGAGGTGTACCCCTCTCTTCCCTGGAAGTTTCCCTCAACTCCAATCCCACCATTTTAAAGACTTCTGGTCTTCCTCAGCCCTGTAATCACTGCCTTACTCTGGTACTAATCCTCGCTATACTAGACTTTTTCAAACTAAATCAAAATAGAATTTGGAATCTGATATTATCAGCTATGATTCTTAACCAAAAACACAGATATAAATTCTTTCCAATTTAAATAGAAAATATAATACTAAAAACACAAAAATAACACACGTGACAGGTGGAAGGCTTGCAGAATCTCCAAAAAACAGAGATGAATTGCATATAAACCTCTGCCACCAGGAGCAATTACCAATATGTGTCTTATATGAGTTCTGTGAAATCACCACTGTGCCCATTCTGAGTGCCATTAACAGTCCCAGAACCATAATAGAGGTGCTTATAGAAACTTGGTAAATTTATTTCTGTGTTCATGTTTCCTTAGAAATTGTGTACTTGTACCGATTCTTTGAGTGACCCATTCCCATGTCAAGGTCTAGGATCAAAAATCTGATAATCTATACCTATAATCTTGACCATAGCTTTAGGCAAGTCTGGAACATATTTGAATTCTATCACAGATATTGAAACATTCGCCTTCTGAGGCACGTCAAAAGATAATTAAGATATTTCAGGTAACCTAAGAAAAGAAGAACTGATCCCAATTTCTGCAAAACCTGGTGAATAGTGTCGTGGATTTTAGAGGCTTTTAAAAGTTCAGTTTGAGATTTCTTATAAAACTTCCACCAAACCCAACTTGAGGCCACTCTGGTAAATCCAGACTCTTGCTGCACCTGTGGAAATGATCGAATCAACTCAAACAAAAGCTGCTTTATTTTTTTTAATCAATAATGGTCTTTACCTGATAATAACTTTGCTAAAAGTGAGAAAAGTGTAGGGAAGAAAAATCTATACTTCATTGAAAAACTGTTTTAACTAGACTTGAGAGGACACTCTACCTTAGTTCCCAACTTGTTTCCAGGTCACCGGTCATGAATAACTACCTGAATCTCTCTGATTCTGTCATTCATCCTTATGATAATGAGACTGTATCAAAAAAATCAGTGGTTTCTATTAATACATGATTCACTTAAATGAGATTTTTTCTCAGTATCTCATTTTCAACTTTAAGTAGAAGAATAGAAAACAGGGATTTATGCAAGGCAATGATGCATTCCGACTTACAAAGATAGTAGTATGAAATTCATTTGAAACCTGGGCAACATTTGGAGAATTGTACTTATTATGCTGAATATGTACATCCTAATTTGTTTTACACAGACGATTACATGAGTGTTGTTTTGTAAGTTAACTCTTCTCATAGGAATGTTTTTATATTGGAAATAATGTACAATTGTATTTCATTTGAAGTTTCTGAGAAATCATTTTTCTATAACTATATGTATAGTTGTTGCAGGGTCAAGTGAATAATGCAGTAAACAAGGTGATATGAGGAAACAGAAGAAGATGTTAAAATGAGTAAATTTGCAACATTAAAATAACCATTTGCACTTTAAAAATTTATATATACTTTTTAAACTATTTAGCACCTATAAAGCATTTCTATTTTAATACCTTAATTTCTTTTTATAGTTTTGTTTTGGGTGACTAAAAAGGGAGTAACCCTGTTTTCAGATTTGTTGCCTACAAATATTTGAATGATAAGTTAGACCATGCATTTTAAAAGGTTTATATATTTATGCTTATTTATGCATGTGTGTATATTTATGCGTATATAAACCTTTTGAATATATGTATATATAAGTGTGTATGTTTGTGTGTGTGTGTGTGTGTGTGTGTGTGTGTGTGTGTGTGTGTGTGTGTGTGTGCACTTTAACAGCTGGGGATCTACAGAAGTTCCCTTAAAATCTCTGAATCTCAGTTTTAGCATCTATAACCTGTCAGTGGTGATATCAACCTAAAGAGCTTTTTATTAAGATTAAATGTAGTAGAATCAAGGAACAAGTTTTGGCACACTCCGGGGCCAAATGTGTAAAGGTAATCAAGAAAAATTCACATACCTATCTTTCTTTTCATGCAAGACTTGGGCCAGGTTCAAGTTAGTTTTTCCTACTCACTATGAAACCATCATCAGAATTCTGTTTGTTCTTTCCTCCTACGTAACATGTAATTAATCTGATGCCTACATTACACAATTTATTAAGAAATTTTTTTAAATTAAGAGAAGCAAAAATGTTTTCAAATTGGTTTAAAAATGAGTTACAGTTATTTTGGTAGCTAAAAAATAAAAGGAACAAAAATATCATTTTTGATTTATTTTGACATAATAAAAACATGACCTCTTCACATTATTGAAACAAATATGTAATGGTGGAGACAGGGTTCTAATTTTTCTTAAATAATATTATATGATAGGATATTAGAAGACTGGAGTATGGATAATCAAAAAGGTGCTGTATTGGCGGTCTTGAGACACGGCATCAAATAAGAGATCTAACATGCCATTTGTTATTTCTATTCCAGGCTCATTTATCCTCTTCTTAAAATTAAGATACTATTGACCAGGCTCAGTGGCTCACCCTGTAATCCCAGCAATTTGGGAGGCCAATGAGAGTGGATTGCCTAAGCCCGTGGGTTCGAGACTGACCCAGGCAACTTGGCGAGACCTCGTCTCTACAATAAGTCAAAAATTAACTGGCGTGATAGCGCATCCCTGTAATTCCTGCTGCTTGGAAGGCTGAGGCAGAAGGATCGCTGGAGCCGAGCAGGTCGAGGCTGTGGTGCCGGGAGCGGCCACTGCACTCCAGTCTGGACAACAGAGTGAGACTCCAACTCAAAAAAAAAAAAATTACAAATGATCAAAATAATTGTACTGTTAATTATATTAATAACTTTAAACATTATATCTTCTACTTGTCTATAACTACTACTGTAGATTATACATTATTACATCAGTCTAATATACTGGTTTTATATAAATTCTAAATGACATTTATAAAAATAATTTGATCTCCTTAATTTTCCTTTTCAAGTAATCAGAAGCCATACAATAACTGAAGATCAATTGCTCCACAAAAACTTGAAAACCTGCTGAAATTTTCTTAAAATGTACTTGGAAATTCAGATATGGAATAACTTTATTACATTCAAATGTTTATTAACTTCTATATTAAGGTCAGTGCACATAATATAAAGTGCATCAGGTACATTTCTGTAGTTGTGTAGTCATTACCACCACACATCTACAAACATTTTTATTGTCCTTAACTAGCCTTGGTGCTCACTAGATAATTATTCCCCTTCTCTTCATTTCCCCAGACCCTGTTATCCACCATTCCACTTTCTTTCTTTATGAATTTGACTATTCTGAGTACTTCATACAGATGAATTCATACAATATTTGTCCTTTTATAACTGGCTTATTTCACTTACTATAACATCTTCAAGTTTCATCCATCTTGTAGCATGTGTGAAAATTACCTTCCTTTTTAAAACCAGCAATTATTCATATATAATTTATATATATATATATATATAATTTTATTTACTGATTTATCTGTGGGTAGACATTTGTTTCTGCCTGTTGGCTGTTGTTGTGAATAATATTGCTAAACCATGGACATATGAATATTTCTCTGAATGTCTGCTTTTATTCTCTTTGACTACACATTCAGAAGTGGAATTGCTCCATCATATATTAATTCTATGTCTAATTTTTGGAAGAATTACTATGCAGATAGTCTTAAGTTTGTGATAATTTGATGATTTTTTTACTTTATAATGAATTTATGGGAATGTAACTCTTTTGTTAAGTCAAGGCTCATCTAGACCTGCAGTGGTTTGATTTAACAATTTTTTGACTCTTTACAACGAAATTATTTACACATTGCAGTTATTTTTTACTTAAGATATTTTAAACTTCTGATAAGTTTATCAGAATGGAGCCCCATCATAAGTCGAAAAACATCTGACAATTGTTCACAGTGGGATATCATTTATATTTCCACCAACAATGCAACAGTTTTCCAATTTCTCCAGACTTTTGTCAAAAATTATTTTATGTTTGTTTGTTTGATATAAGCTTTCCCAATGGGTGAGAAATGGTATCCAATTGTGATTTTGATTTGCATTTTCCTAATTATCACTGATACGAAGTATTCTTTCATGCACTTTCATATTTTTTTTTTTGACCTGGAGTCTCACTTTGTTGCCCAGGTTGGAGTGCAGTGGCACACTCATATCCACCCCACCATCAACCTACAGAGCTCCAGTGATCCTTCCACCTCAGCCTTCCAAGTAGCAGAACTACAGGCACGCGTAACCACGCCCAGCTAATTTTTGATTTATTTTAGGAATGAGGTCTCACCAAGTTTCCCAGGATGGTCTGGAACCCGCAGGCTTAGGCAATCTACTTGCCTCAGCTTTCCAAAGTGCTGGGATCACAGGCTGAGTCAGCGAACCAGGACTATTTATTCATTTACATCTCTTCTTTAGACAAATACCTATTCAAGTCCTTTCTCATTTTTTAGTTGAGATATTTTTTCTTGTTAAATTGAGGAGATTTTATACATCTGGACATTTCTTATCTCATGTAGGATTACAGATAATGCTTCCCATTTTTTGCATTGTTTTTGCGTTTTCTTGATAGTCCTTTCATGCAGAAAAGTTTTAAATTTTGCTTAAGTTCAACAATTTTTTTTTCTTGTGTTACTTGTCCTTCTGATGGCATAGCCAAGAAATTACTGTGAAACGAAATGTCATGAATTTCTTATGTTTTTTTTTCAATACTTTTATAGTCCTGGCTCTTGCATTTAGGTCTCTGATTCATTTTGACTTATTTCTACCATAAAGTATAAAGTAGTGTTTCAACTTCAATATTTGAATGTGGATATTCAATTTTCAAACATCTTTTATTGAAAAGACAGTTAGTCCTTTCCCAATTGAGTGAACATGATTCCATGTCAAGAAATGTTTCCATGTGTGTGAGAATCTATTTCTTCACTCTACTTTCTTCCATTGATCTATATGCCTGGATTTATTCCATTCCCAAGCTGTCTGCATGACTGTAGCTTTTAGTAGGTTGTAAAATCAGAAGGTACGAGTCTTTCAATTTGTTCTTTTAAAAAATTCAAGTCTTTGCTTTTACTATTAAGGGTGCTTTGGGATTCCATACAAATTTTTGAAAGGGTTTTCTATTTCTAAAAAAAAGTGTATGCATATATATTTAGATTCTGATAAGGAATGCATTGAATCTTTAGGTGACTTTTGAGTATTATTGACATCTTAACAGTATTAAGCCTTTCAATGTATAAACATAGGATATATTTCCATTTCTTTGTGTCTTATTTAATTGCTCTATTAAACATTTTGTCATTTTCAGTGAACAAGTCTTGTACTCCTTGTTTATATTTATTCCTAAGGATTTTGTTTTCCTTTTGATGTTGTTATAAACAAAATAGTTTCTGTAATTTAATTTTTAAATTGTTAGTGTATAGAAATATAGCAGGTTGTTGTCGTTGTTGTTGATTTTGTATTCTGCATTTTTGCTAATTTTGCTTAATATTTGTAACAGTTTTTTGTGCTTGGATCATAAGATTTTCTAAATATACAATTATGTCATATGCAATCAGAAATAATTTTACTCCTTTTTTTGTTGTTTGTTTGTTTTGTTTTGTTTTGTTTTTGAGTTGGAGTCTCACTCTGTCACCCAGACTGGAGTGCAGTGGCCACTCCCGGCCACCGCAGCCTCAACTGCTAGGCTCCGGCGATCCTTCCGCCTCAGCCTTCCGAGTAGCTGAACTACAGGCACGCGTTACCACGGCCGGCTAATTTTGATTTATTGTGGAGATGAGGTTTCATCAAGTTGCCCAGGTGGGTCTCAAACCCACGGGCTCAGGCAATACACTCACCTCAGCCTCCCAAAGGCACGGGATTACAGGCTGAGCCACTGAGCCCGGCTAATTTTACTCCTTTTTTAAAAATTAGGATAACTTTTACTTATTTTCTTGTCTGATTGCTTTGGTTATACTTCCAGAAATATGTTGAATAGAAGCAGTGCAAGTGGGAATCTTTGTCATTTTCAAATCTTAAAGAAAAAGCTTTAATTATTTTATTATTGTGTATGATGTTGCTGTGGGTTAAATTCTGAAGTGTGATGTACTTTTACATCACTTTAATGTTTTATTCCACTGATGCATGGGCATGGTATCCACAGTCCACTGGCTAAAATGTTGGTCCCATAACCAGCTCTTCCTAATTCCAAAGAAAATGACTTTAAATTATTTCATCTGTGTTTTTTCTATGTATGCCCATGTATTTTCAAACAATATGCTTATCTTCTAATGCTTGATTTCTATATCTGAAATATCATCCCTTAACTAATGACACAGGCCACTGTGGAGAATAACCTGTTGTCCACCCACTTATCAGATTCCTTACTCTTCTCTCATTCTCTCAAGATAGTTGCACTCCACTTTATGTCTGGGAGGAGTGGTTCACAGCATCTTTTCATCTTCTAGAATTTATTGTTAAAATACAAAAAATATAAATTATTGCAAAATCTGATGACAATATACAGGCTTATTCTTATTATTTTTGCTATTATTTCCCTCAAAATAATTTTAGAATTCTGTCTTTACAAGTAATGTCAAGAATTTTGAGAAAATGCTTTGCAGAATTTTCATGAAAATATTTTTCAGTGAAATATTTTTCATTTGGGGGGAGATCTCTGCCTGCCATTTGACGATGGTGACTAATATGTTTCAGTTCTGGAAAAATGTGTTCTTTACAATATTAAGTTAATTGTTATTCTGCTATATACCTTTCCATGAATGTCCATGGGTATATGTTGACCTTCCTATATTTGTTCTCATTTTACTGTCTTTTCTAGTTGTCAATCTTTTCTTTTGCTTCTTCTATTTTCCTTCTAATAGATTTTTTCTGCTTTGTCTTTTAAATTTTTAATTTTATATTTTTAATAATTATTATATAGTTAATATTCAAGAATCCTTTATTATTACCTGATGCTTTCTTTCCTAATGCTAACAATATTTATTTTGTGAATTTCATGACATATCATATTTTTCTGAATATGTAAATTCTTATTGCCAATAAATATTTTATTTCTACGTTTTCTCAATCATTTTAAACTCAGTGTATATACATGCTTTTGTGTGTGTACATGTTATATGCACACTGCATGGATCTTACTGTTTCATGTTGTTTCACTTCCTCATAAGTCTGGTTGAAGGGGTCCAGCCCCTTTGCCGGATCCTGAGATCTCCTGAAGGAGAGACGGATAGGCGAAAGATGAAAACAATATACTCAGACACCTGCTTCCTGAACAGATGACATCCTTTATTAGTTAACAGAAAGCTTTTATAGCATTTGTAAAAGGGACAAGACAAAGAAAATTCCTTCATGTACATATGCTTTAAAAGCTACCACCATCTAGCAGTCTTTAGAAGAAACAAATTAGCCAAAAACACTATCTACTTTCAGTTAATGAGTCTTGAGATAAGTGTAAAAGGAGTTTCACTTAAAGTAAACATAATGCATACAAGGTTTACTTTGACTTCGGTTCCACATCACTTTAATTTAAAAAGCCTTAAAATCACTAATACTAAACTATAGAGTGTACCTAGTGATAGTAGGAATATGAAGCCCATTAACTTGACCAAACAACAGTGGCTAGCATTTAAAGAATAGCTATGAAAGTCACTTACTGTGAAGATACATACACTAATCTTTACTCTGAATAAACATATAAAGTGAACTAAACATAATGAAATAAAACTAACACAACTAAAATTATTATGTTGCATAATTGCCAATGAGTTTTAAGTTTAGGATAATGGTGTGGCTGTTTTCCCTTATGCTTGGCAACCTCCTGGAAAACATCTTTGTCTTAAGATAGGCACTGGAGCAATTATTATTAT
>NW_007256012.1:95312-95874 GCF_000164805.1 Carlito syrichta | reverse complement strand
ATATCAGAACCATCGTATTATAGTAAAGGATAAGTTATACATACAGAGAAAGCATTCACGGCAGTAAATATTTGCTAGTATTACTATCCTATTTGTTACAATTGGTATAATATTCTGTGAGTTTCAATTTCAGAGGAGAGAGGTGTTGGAAGAGATATCAGCTTTAGTTCTGATTTTTTTTTTAAGAGATAGAGTATTGGTATGCTCCCTTGGATGGCCTCATGTCCCTGGCTCAAATAATTTTTCTACCTCAGTCTCTCCCAAGTAGCTAGGATTACAGGCAAACCTGGCCAAATGTGAATTTTGAGATATGTCTTAATGAAAATGTACAACTCAGATTGGTAGTCATAAGCTACATGGGACGGAACTTTCCAGGAATGGGAAAAGATCTGAGTTAAGTTTCAGATTTGCAGGAGGATAGAGGACTGTAGGGACAAGTTAGAGTCTACAGCAACTATGGCACTAAGTTTGTGAACTGGGTGATAGAAACAGATGCATATAGATATAATGTACATTTTGAAAACATTTGAATGCACATTTAAGGTTGTAAAAGTGTTTGAAT
>NW_007256012.1:83700-95262 GCF_000164805.1 Carlito syrichta | reverse complement strand
TACATGGATAAAACAATTATCATGTCTAGAATAGCACTGCCAGCAACTTTCTTCAAAAGAGTCCCAAATTACAGTCCTTGAAGTGCTTCAAGAACGTTCCCAGGTGCACGGTTCTTCATGTAGAAGTTCTCTTTTGGGCTTTTATGACCTTCAAAGCTTTTGTAATCGCCTTTCTTGTCCAGGTGTCTTTGTTACTTTTCTCTTATCCTGCAGTGTTTATTTCTAAAGAAAACTCAAAAGAAGCTTTTAATGACATTTCCCAGGCCCCCAAGGTTGTTTTCTGTATTTAGTTAATTATCATAAAAGTATCTAATTAGTATATTATGTATTCAGTGAAAACCCACTCTACAAATGTTTACTTAAAATTTAACTATAGAATTAAGTAAAAACCTTAACGATTAATCTTTATCTTAAGTCTGAGAAGACAGTGTTATAAATCACCTACATAACTCCTAGATAAGTGTTAGAACTTATAATGAGCTCATAATGAACTTACCATAAACTTGTACTTCTAAAAAACCTTATGTCTGAACACTAAACTGCATAATTCTAAATCAAATAAGGAGTGAATATACTAATATCTTTTTATTCAAGCAATATCTAGTAACTTATAACCAAGTGAAAGAAAGCATTCTTGATGTGCTTCAGAGTTTAACCCTTGCATATGTTAGAAAAGGCCAAGCGGCGTAGTGGGAAAATGGGAAAATGAACCGTGACATTCTCAGGTTAGGTGTGAGTACTTCGCATAAACATGCCATTTTCTTCTTCCACGACTACACAGAATTTCTTCAGCCGTATCAAACAGCAAAGGTGGAAGACAGAAGGGCCTCAGCTTCCAGGGGTCTTCAGCCCACCGGGACCCTGTCAATCATGTGGACCTCCAAGGCTGGCTCCCAACATCTGGTGACCTATGACTCTATAATAATATTTAAACTTGAACAACTACAATTCTTTTAAGCATACTATTTGAAGTTATCTACTGATATCTACTATCTGTGGTAGAATTCTCCATCTCTACTCAGAAGAACGTCAGGAGGCTACTTTCTTTTTTCATCTAGGTAAATGACCACTTCTCCAAATTCCTTCTTTTGAAGGATCCATAAAGAAGGTAATGTTACCTAAGCACTACAGAAGTAAACAAAGAATATGCTTCCTTTCTGGGGAGAGCTTGAGTAGAGACATAGAAGCTAAAATGAACATGGTATACTGCACAATGTCCACTTACATACTTAATCTTGAATTGTACCTCACATCTTTAAGATAAAAATCAAAATAATTTAGTGACTTAAAAAAATGAACATGGTATATAGATATTCAGGCTAGGGGACTGCTTTAACTGTAGCTTTCTGCAATTGAATGAGGAGGCAAAAGAGAACGGATAATGGCAGACACTAAAAATCAAGAGTATGAATTACATTTTGTATAAAAGGAACTTGATGACAAGAATTCTCTCTAGATTTCTAAATGGAAGACCAAAATAATGGTTCCTGACTTAATGGAAGTTTGATTTGTCATTACTGTGTAAAAACCATTCAAGAAGAAAGACAATATAGTTCTCTATCATGAGTGATGTGTTGCTGTAGTTTTAGAAGAAAGTTTTAAAGATAAATATGAAGAAAAATCACTCCATAAGGGTAATACTAATTATTCATAATATGTTTTGGGGATGTATGTATTTGCATTGACTTTCTATGTATTTGCTTTGAGTATAACTTCTGACTTTAATTTTTTTAATCTGTTTATGTTGGAGAGTAGGGCATTAATTCCTACTGAGGTTGTAATAGATACGTTTTTCTAATAAATTTATACTTTTTAGAAACAAACTTGTCTTCAATGTTTGTTTTATCAAATATCAATCTCTGGTAAATAAATTGAGATTTCTTTTTTCAAAACAAATGAGATAAATTTTTCATTTAAGAGCCGTAAGATTTTAACAATAATTCATAGTCTAACTAAACTAAGGATTTTTTAAAATTTACTTAGTATTCTGTAAAGTAGTCTCTCATCTGCTGTTTTGCTTTCTGTAGTTTCAGTTACCCTTGATCTACTGTGGTCTGAAAGCAATGAATGGAAAATTCCAGAAATAAATAATTCATAAGTTTTAAACTGGTTTGCAATAGTAACCTAACACTACATAACAATGTCTACATTATTCACCTCACTTTATATCATCAGACAGATATTTGCCATGTAGGCATTTTATCATCTTATCACAAAAAGAAGAATGACTACAACATAAGATATTTTGCGGAAAAGACTACATTGACAACTTTTATTACATTATATGATGATTTTTCTATTTTATTAGTTATTGTTGTTCACCTCTTACTTGCCAAATTTATAAATTAAACTTTATCTTAAGTTTACATGAATACCAAAAAAATAGTATATATAAGGTTCAGTATTATCCTTGGTTTCAGGCATCCACCGGGAGTCTTGGAATGAATCTTCTGTGGATAAGCAGGAACAAGTCTATTCAATTCACTCTTGTGTTTTTCTTTAGGAAATTTTCTCATGGAAAATTATAATTAAACATCAACTAATTTCATCTTATTGGTGTTGTTTCCAGCATCAAGAATTGGTCTTTTCCTCATCATTGTCATGGTTCTTATTTTCCTGATGGCTTTAATTGGCAACCTGTCAATGATTCTTCTCATCCTTCTGGATACGCATCTCCACTAACCCATGTATTTTTTACGTAGTCAGTTCTCCCTCATTGACCTAAATTACATCTCTACCATTGTCCCCAGGATGGTTTCTGACTTTCTATTTGGCAACAAGTCTATCTTCTTTATTGAGTGTGGTGTTCAGTGTTTCTTCTTCTTGAGTTTAGGAGGTGCAGAAACACTGCTTTTGATGTCCATGGCCTATGATCGTTATGTGGCTATTTTCTTACCTCTCCATTACCCTGCTCGTATTTGCAAAAGACTGTGTGTGCTGATGATAAGAGGATCTTGGATAATAGGCTCTAACAACACTTGTGCTCATACTTTATATATATTCTATATGCCTACTGCCAATGCAGGGGCATCAATCATTTTTTCTGTGATATTCATTCATGGTGTCTCTGGCCTGCATGGACATCTGGGTCTATGAGAGCACAGTGTTTTCGAGCACCACCCACTTTCTTTTGTTTCCTTTCTTTGTCATTGTGAGTCCCCGTGGCCGAGTTCTCCTTGCTGTCTACTGCATACACCAGGCGGAAGGGAAGAAGAAGATCTATTTGATCTGTAGTACCCACCTCACTGTAGTGACTTTCTACTATGCACCCTTTGTTTATACCTGTCTACACCCAAGATCCCTTCGATCTCCAAGAAAGGATAAGACACTGGCTGTCTTCTACACTATCCTCACCCCAATGCTCAACCCTGTCATCCATAACCTGAGACACAGGGAAGTGAAGGGGGCCCTGAGTTGAGTGAGTCAGAGACTCTGCTCTCTAAAAATCTAGACACACTTTCCATCTCTGTCCCCAAGATTCAGTTGCTTGTTCTTTCAGTAGTGTATGGTAATTTAAAATACTATTTCATGCCTATAGTGCAGAAACTAAAAATATTATAGGGAAAAAATAAATCATTCATATTTGAATAAAATGGCCTTACTAATATATGTATAATTTCAAACTTTTTCTTCACAGAGTTTCTTTCATCAATTTCAAAAGCATTTATTTTTTGTTAATTTGTTTTCAGTAAGAAAGATTTTTTTGTCACGTAGAAATAAAAATGGAAATTGCCTAACTGAAGTTGGTACTCAACATAACACTTTTACTAATTTCAATTTATTTTTTCAATAATTTTGAAGGTATTATTTACTTATGTCTAAAACAAAAAAAAATACTTCCTGAGTAGACAGATCTAATTAAAAGATGTCATTAGATTTCTTGTTTTTCTCATTGTACACTCTTAACTTATCTGTATCACTTACTCTTTCTTTATAATTTAGGGAATGTATTATTACCAGGATTTAGCAGAGCACTCTCAGGGATTCTGAAATCCTAAAGCACTCTGGATGACAAATGACAAGTTCATGCTTTGTGTAGGGAGATGAATCCTAGGGAAATTATACATCATCAGGTCTATTTTATATCAACAATAAAGACTGGGAAATGCTAACACAGATGAAGAATGATTTTAGGTTAATTATAAGATGACTGAGTCAACCGGGCTCGGTGGCTTAGCCTGTAATCCCGCGCCTTTGGGAGGCTGAGGTGAGTGGATTTGCCTGAGCCTGCGGGTTCGAGACCCGCCTGGGCAACTTGGTGAGACCTCATCTCTACAATAAAACAAAATGAGCCGGGCATGGTAGTGCGTGTCTGTAGTTCCAGCTACTTGGAAGGCTGAAGCGGAAGGAACGCAGGAGCCCAGCAGGTCGAGGCTGCGGTGGCCGGGAGCAGCCACTACACTCCAGTCTGGGCAACAGAGTGAGACTCCAACTCAAAAAAAAAAGATGACTGAGTCAAGGGTTTATCTAACCCTATGAGTAGGAGTTAGGACTATGAAGGCTCTTCCTGAAGGGTGCAGGAAGCGACCAGAGGGGCGGCTCCCAAAATCGCTGCCGACACACCAGACAACAAAGGCCCTAGGTCCCGGCTTCTGTGAGCACAATTCCCCGCGGGCGCGAATTTCAAACGTTCCCGCACACGAATTTCAAACCTGCAAGCCTCCAACCCATAGCCAGCTTTGTTATGCGTCCAATAGGACTATAACACGGCGTCGGCCCCACCCTACTCCCATGTAGCTCCTCCAATAGGAACATAGCACGGCCCCTTCCGGCCCCTGTCAGGTTGATAAATACAGCCCTCTCCTTGCAACTCTCTCTCGGTCTCTCTTTCTCTCTCTCTGTCACTCTCTCCCCGCCTCTCTCCCATTTCCTGTCTCTCTCTTACTCTCTCTTTCTCTTTTTTTCTTTTTTCCTGTTACAGATCCCCTCTGTAACAGCTGCTTTAATAAATCTCTTGGTCCTGGCTGGGTGTGGAGTCATTACTGGCGCCGAACTTCTTTCACTTCCTACCATCCATCCCCACATGCAGCACATACTTTGCTTACATTCTAAATAGTCACTGCTACTCTTGTATTCATTAATGTCTCTCAGATGAGGCTTCATTTTGCACCCACTACATCCCCTGCTTCCACTGAAATGGATTGGGAAAACATCTATGGATACATTGTATTCATTAATTTCACTGCCCAGTCATTTACTTAAGCAGGTCCCACTATTATATCCAATACAAAAATATTAGCCCAGGTCAACTTCCTGGGTAAAATGCTATTACTGTCCAGCAGAGACAAGTGCAGAGAAGTTATTTACTTTCTGAGGCATGACAGGAAGGAGAAAGATTATGGATTCGCCATAATTTTCAAGATCCTGTGCAAATTAAAAATATGAAGCAAGGAAAGTGCTACTGAAAGTACAAAAACATAAAGGATTTTTCTTTTAAATTAATTTACTAAATATCAAATGTAATAAAATTAAAGACAACATTTTGGTGGCATAATTTTATATATAATATAATATGATGTCTTCATTGATCATGAGATTTTTCTGCCTCATTTTTCTGCTATCTTTTATTATTTCTTAAAAATTTATACTTTTAGCCATTTCATTTTCAATTAATAAAGTTAAAACACTGCTATTCACTCCTGGCACATGCTAGACAACAATTTAATAATTGTTTTAATAATTTTTTATTTTGAAAATAGCCTTTGTGATTATGTTACTGATGCTACTAGGAGTGTCTAAGAGCTACAAACACATTGTGATACATTTCTTTTTCTTTTTTTTTTTTTTTTGAGTTGGAGTCTCACTGTGTCGCCCAGACTGGAGTGCAGTGGCATGCTCCCAGTCACTGCAGTCTCAACCTGCTGGGCTCCAGCGATCCTTCCACCTCAGTCTTCCAAGTAACTGGAACTACAGGCGTGCTACCACACCTGGCAAATTTTTTTGATTTATTATAGAGATGAGGTCTCGCCAATTTGCCCAGGTGGTTCTTGAACCTGTGGGCTCAGGCAATTTACTCCCCTCAGCCTCCAAAAGTACGGGATTACAGGTTGAACCACCAAGCACAGCCACATTTCTAATAAATTATGTTAAAACAAAAAAATTTGTACATCTAGAGCTGATGATTCTCAAGACGTATTTTTTCTTAAAAAATCTAATTCTTAAGCCAGACTCGGTGGCTCAGCCTGTAATCCCATGCCTTTGGGAAGCTGAGGTGAGTGGATTGCCTGAGCCCGTGGATTCGAGAACTGCCTGGGCAGCGAAACCTCATCTCTACAATAAATTTTTTAAAAATCAGCTGTGCGTGGTAGCGTATGCCTGTAATTCCTGCTACTTGGAAGGCTGAGGCGGAAGGATTGCTGGAGCCCAGCAAGTTGAGGCTACGGTGGCTGGAAGTGGCCACTGCACTCCAGACTGGGCAACACAGTGAGACTCCAACTCAAAAAAAAAATCTAATTATTCATGCAAATAAATTTTATGTAAAACTGAATTTAGTTTTACACATAAATTTAGTCAAGAGCATTTTTATGATCCCTCACATTTCTGGTAACTTGTAGTCATACACAAAACTAGAAGTGGCTTCTTATTTCAATGCCTGTTTATATATTTTATCACCATATCTTCGATTAAAACGTAAATTAATTTAATTTTTCCTTTATTGTTTTAATTGGTTCATCTGAAACTTTTTACAAAAGTGTATTTTTTAAAAAATAATCTTTAATTTTTTTTTATTCTTTCAATAATCTTTAAATTTTATTTCTATTTCCAAACTTGTGGATATTTGCTTTGCATTGTTGTAACAGTTTTTAAAGTCTTAAATTCTGAACTGATTTTATGAATCCAAGTAGGTCCCTGTTAGGCTTTTTTGCAATGAGCACACATATACTTTTATTCTGTGATAATTTACTTGCACAGTTACTGCCTAAGTGTCCAGGCATTCCCTGTCCTGATGTGTAGTCAGATTAGTTTTCTGTGAATGCCACAGGGATGAGCTCTGGGACAGAAGAGAAGTCAGCCTCCCACCACTAGTTGGCGTTGCTGCTAGGGGAGCATCTCCTCTTCTCCCAGACCTGGCCACTTGGCCCTCAGGAAACAGCTTGAGCAATATACAAAGATGTTAAGAAAATTTATTTCACAGAAAGTTGGTTTTTACTAAAGTAATATAGTGACTGATTTTTCAAGCTGTCTGGTGAAACTAGAAGTGCCATTTGGGCAAATGCAAAGATATTTTCCTAGTGTTAAAACTTAATTGATGAAGAAAGCAACCAGGAATCAGATGTTAAATATTGATTCAATAGTCTGTACTAAAAGTAAATGAACACAAATACCTATAATTTGCAGGTACCTGCAAAGAAAATATTAACCCCAAGACAAAAAGAAGTGTTCAATGTCATGAAGCAGAAACCGGCTTTGTAATGCTGATTTAAAATGCAAGTATCAAGATTTGGTATTTATGCTCTGACTAAACATCTCATAAGCTTTAAGTGGTCTAACCCTATTTTACCTAGAAATTCTGTCTTTTTAACTTGCAGTTTTATCAGTACAAAGTTTTTTAAAAATCTAAGTATCGTGTTATAGCAGAATTGCTTACTTTTATATATAATCAATAAAGCATGTTGTTAGTCCCTAATGAACTATTTTCTCAGAAATATAATTGCACTACATCTCCACAGGGAGTTTTATTTAGCTGCTTCTGAATTACTCAGTTTAACTGTCCCTAGTTGGAAGAAATTCCAGAAAAAAACTCCCAAACATGATAAAAATTTTGGTGCAATCCCTTGCTTATATTATCCTTTTTGTAAATTTCTATAATTTCTAAATAACACATTTTCTTTTTAAAATAAAATTCAAGGTGTAATATACAAAAAATGAAAGAAATTGTTAATTTGGGGCTTGTGAGTGTTCAAGTCAGAATATTCAATGGTATTTAGAAAAATATATATCCTTGAATAACAACTCCAAATTACAGATTTGGTATTTCTGACTATTTTGAATAATGCTGCTATGAGGGTTTTCCTACATTTCTTTAGTACACATGTTTAAATTTCTCTATTTTAAAATAAGCTTATGTGTATATATATATGCATATATATGTATATATGTATATGGGACTAAATACTTATATAAGTGCATATGTTTTAACTATGTCTATATATAATATGTAAGTATATAAGTAAGTTATAAGTAAATATGAGATTGAATGTATTTTTCTATTTTTTAGAACCACTTATATCTCATTTTCTGTGAACTCTTACCCATTTCATTATTGTTATGGGTTTTCTTTTTTCTATATTGATGTTTGAAACACTATGTTTCCAGTATATATCTATATCTGTACAATATAATTTGATATTGTATGAAGTTTTATGTATCTTTGTTTTTCTTTATAATGATCACTACAATCTAGAGATATTTAGAAATAGTCAAATTTATTAATATATATTTTATAAATTATGAATTTTTGCATCATATTTGTAAAAGTTTCTTGTGCAACATTTTTTAAAAACTTTTTCCTGATTTTTTTCAGAAGTTTGGTTTTTATTTGTTTGCTTGTTTTGAGTCAGTCTCACTCTGTCACTCAGGCTGGAGTACAGTGGCACGATCAAGGATACTACCACCTTAGCCTGCTGGGCTCAGGCAATCCTCCCGCCTCAACCTTCTAAGTTTCCAAGTAGCTAGGATTACAGGCATGCACCACCACACTCGGCTAATTTTTTGATGTTTTTGTAGAGACGATGCCTCACTATTTTGCCTAGGTTGGTCTTTAACTCTTGAGCTCAGGCAATCCTCTCTCTTTGGCATCCCTAAATACTGGGATTACAATCATGAGCCTCCGTGTCTAGTCAGGTTTTTAAAAAATTAAATCTAGCGTTCATTTGGAGTTTATTTTGTTGTAAATTTTAATGTTGGCACTAACTTTTTTTTTTTGCTCCTCATTTTTTTGCTACTCATTAACTAGTTGTTCCATCTTGTTTAACTGAACAAGCTCTCTGGCAGTTCTAAAATGTTAATAAGCACCAAGTAACTTTAATTTATGTTACTTTATAATATATTCATTTTAAATTTGTAATAATCCAATATTTTACAGAAATTTTCTAACAATTTTTACATGCTGATTTTGCATTGAATTCGTATATTAGCATATTGTTAAAGCCATATTAAATTTTTAAATAATTTTAATTTTAAAATCATATTTACTCATACCAACTGTATTAAATTTCACAACTGAAAAAAATTATGCCTCTTTGAATACCACACATCCTTCTCTCCAATGGCTTTCTTCTAGCTCCTTCTCAATTTTTCTGTCTTTCCTAATCTTTATTTCATATACATAAGCACATGTGTGAATTGACTGATTATTTTCTGTCTGCTCAATTCTTAGTAAAACTCTGGCTTCTATTTTCTCCATCTCAGCAATCAGGCACGGAGTGTGTGTAATGTTAGAAATCTAGATCTTAGCCGGGCTCGGTGGTTCAACCTGTAATCCCGCGCCTTTGGGAGGCTGAGGTGAGTGGATTGCCTGAGCCCGCGGGTTCGAGACCTGCCTGGGCAACGAGAACTCATCTCTACAAAAAATCAAAAAAATCAGCCGGGCGTGGTAGCGCATGCCTGTAATTCTGGCTATTTGGAAGGCTGAGGCAGAAGGATCGCCGGAACCCAACAGGTCAAGGCTGCGGTGGCCAGGAGCGGCCACAGCATTCCAGTCTGGACGACAGAGTGAGACTACAACTCAAAAAAAAAAAAAGAAATCTAGATCTTCATACTCATTAGGATAAATAGGCTATATGTCCATTTATCAATTAATGAGTTGGATCAGAGTGACAAAATTCACTATTTTATTGAGCTTCTACTATTGTCCAGATACTAGCACTAGTGGAAAAAAAAAGAAAAGAAAACTCTGAATAAGTGCTATGGGGAAAGTAAATCATAAAGTAGATTCATAAAGTGTGGAAAGGTAAATGTGCTATGTGGAAAATTAATGGCATTCCAATGAGGACAAAATGAGGTGGGGTGTCATTGCATTTTATTTATTAGCAGAAGAACATTCTCCTCAAGAAGGTGAGGTTAAAACAAAAATCTGAGCAAGGTGAGTGTGTGGATTAAGACTATAAAAATCATTAATCCTACAGAGCTAGAACTCTTTTGCCTAAACTGCTATGAGGAACAATAATGTTGAATGGGCTCACTTCTGTGTGCTTTGAATAAGTGGACTTCTGGGTCAAAAAAAAATGGTCAATTTGGCCCAAAACTAATCGTAAAATTTCTGACTTGCATATCAAAATCTCTTGTATAAACCCACACATTTGTGGTCACTTGATTTTGACAAAGCTGCCAAAAACACGCAATGGAGAAGGAACATATCTTCAACAAGTGGTGCTGAAAAAATTATACATTAGAAGAAGAAAATCAGACCCTTATCTCACATCATATGCAAAAATCAACTCAAAATGAATTAAAGACTTAAATGTAAGACCTGAAACTATAAAACTACTAGAAAAAATACAGGGGAAATGTTACAAAACATTGGTCTGGGTAATGGTTTCTTGGATATGACCCTAAAAACACAGACCAAAAAAAAAGCTAAAATAAGCAAAAGGTTTGTGTCAAACTAAAAGGCTCCTACTTCTCTGCTGGCTGCCCACTGCTGCTCTCCTTTCTCAGTCATTGAATCTTTGAGGTTAGCATAGCCAACCCCTTCATCACATGAGTGTGGCCTCTCTGACCACTCTGTGTGATAAACAGTGCATCCCTTTTCTCTCTGACGCCATCACTGCCTTCCATGACCGTATGATGTGAACTTAATGCGTTTAGGGCTCACACCAGCATATAGACTCCAACTCCACAAGGCATAAGTCTGGGCCTATTTGTCTGGAAACTTTTTTTTTTAAAGCTTGGTGTTATGCCATCAGCATTGTTGTTTTGTTGTTAATATACAAAGACTGATAAATGTGCTTAATTTATTCAGGATATATTAGAATAGATCATACTAAGAATGTCTAAAAAATTAAAACCAAAACTCAAAAATTAATTCTAGAAGTTATATTCACATCAGAAAAATATTTGTATATTTTTAAATTCAGGAAGAAAATCTGACACTATTGAAAAAAAAAATGAAAGGCATCACAGACAGAGATGGCTCCCAGAATGAGTGATGATTCATTTGAAGAGGCAAAAGGAAACAGTAAGTAATAAACCTTTAACTTTATATAAATAAATTATCTGCATATATTTTCCCCTGAATCTGTCATGTAGCTTGTCCACAATTTCCCTGAACTTGTGTCACATAACAATAAGCACAAATTACATATAACAAATAAATCCCCCCAGCATTGCATGACATAGTACCCCATTCTTCTGTGGGACACCCAGACCAAAATCACAGGGCTCTTGTTCATACAGAGATGGGGTGGGGTAACTTGGAGGTTCAGAGCTTAGGTCAGATTCAAAGAAAACTGACTTCCAAGTTGAGTGCTTCTCTTCCCAGCGCTCTCTTATCTAAGGCTGTGTGTGTGTGTGTGTGTGTGTGTGTGTGTGTGTGTGTGTGTGTGTGTGTGTGTGTGTGTT
>NW_007256012.1:82335-83680 GCF_000164805.1 Carlito syrichta | reverse complement strand
AAAAAAAAATGGTCAATTTGGCCCAAAACTAATCGTAAAATTTCTGACTTGCATATCAAAATCTCTTGTATAAACCCACACATTTGTGGTCACTTGATTTTGACAAAGCTGCCAAAAACACGCAATGGAGAAGGAACATATCTTCAACAAGTGGTGCTGAAAAAATTATACATTAGAAGAAGAAAATCAGACCCTTATCTCACATCATATGCAAAAATCAACTCAAAATGAATTAAAGACTTAAATGTAAGACCTGAAACTATAAAACTACTAGAAAAAATACAGGGGAAATGTTACAAAACATTGGTCTGGGTAATGGTTTCTTGGATATGACCCTAAAAACACAGACCAAAAAAAAAGCTAAAATAAGCAAAAGGTTTGTGTCAAACTAAAAGGCTCCTACTTCTCTGCTGGCTGCCCACTGCTGCTCTCCTTTCTCGGTCATTGAATCTTTGAGGTTAGCATAGCCAACCCCTTCATCACATGAGTGTGGCCTTTCTGACCACTCTGTGTGATAAACAGTGCATCCCTTTTCTCTCTGACGCCATCACTGCCTTCCATGACCGTATGATGTGAACTTAATGCGTTTAGGGCTCACACCAGCATGTAGACTCCAACTCCACAAGGTATAAGTCTGGGCCTATTTGTCTGGAAACTTTTTTTTTTAATGCTTGGTGTTATGCCATCAGCATTGTTGTTTTGTTGTTAATATACAAAGACTGATAAAAGTGCTTAATTTATTCAGGATATATTAGGATAGATCATACTAAGAATGTCTAAAAAATTAAAACCAAAACCCAAAAATTAATTCTAGAGGTTATATTCATATCAGAAAAATATTTGTGAACTGGGTGATAGAAACAGATGCATATAGATATAATGTACATTTTGAAAACATTTGAATGCACATTTAAGGTTGTAAAAGTGTTTGAATTCAATAGGGAATTTTGGATTGTGGAATGATAAGATCAAGTCTGTACTTTAGGGAAATAACCTGGACTAGAATACATTTTAAGTTTGAAATGGACTCTAGTCACAAAAACATGTAAGAACATATTAAGAAGCTAGAGAAGAGTATTTAGAGATTGAACTTGGGCAATAAATGGAAGGCATGGATACCTCTAAGTCATTAATTTTATCCACAAACATCAAAGCCTCTGCATGACTCCATTCACAGTACCCTTAAAGTAACTTAAGCATGTTAGTTATTAAACACAGCATTAGATATATTAGCATAGAATTTCAACCTGTGCACAGTTGTATTTATATTTTGTATGTTTTCTTTTTTTTTTTGAGTTGGAATCTCACTCTGTCACCCAGACTGGAGTGCAGTGGCCGCTCCCGG
>NW_007256012.1:2675-82315 GCF_000164805.1 Carlito syrichta | reverse complement strand
CAGAATTACAGGCATGTGCTACCATGCCTGGCTGATTTTTTTGATTTATTGTAGAGATGAGGTCTCACTGCCCAGGCGGGTGTTGAACCCGCGGGCTCAGGCAATCCACTCACCTCAGCCTCCCAAAGGCGCGGGATTACAGGCTGAGCCACTGAGCCCGGCTATATTTTGTATGTTTTAGCTAAAAACTAAAGTCCTTATTTCCATTTTTCCATTTTATATGTGGCATATTGTAGCTACCCAGTCACTGTCTCCTTGTGTTTAATATCTCCTTTAAGTACAAATAACTTTGCTAGGGTTATTTAAATGTATGGTTTTACTAATTTGAATGTAGAAATGAATGTGAATTTTTTTAATATCTATCTTCATTTAATCTCAATATTTTTATTGATATAAAAATTTCTCTTTTTTTTGAGTTGTTGTCTCACTCTGTCACTCAGGCTGTGTGCAGTGGCAGCTCCCAGCCACCACAGCCTCGACCTGCTGGGCTCTGGTGATCCTTCTGCCTCAGTCTTTGAAATAGCTGGAACTACAGGTGCACGCTACCATGCCCGGCTAATTTTTTAATTTATTGTAGAGATAAGGTCTTGCCAAGTTGCCCAGATGGGTCCCGAACCTGCAGACTCAGGCAATCCACTCACCTCAGCCTCCCAAAACGCGGGATTATAGGCTTAGACACCGAGCCTGGCCGATATAAAAATTTCTAAGTCAAACTCTCTCTGAATAGTTTTATAGAAGGATGCTAGAATAGAATGGACTCCACATGTCAGTTGCAGTCAAGATGCACATGCTGAAAATGACCAGAACAGATAAGCAAACTCATAACCACCTAGTCAGCATTCTCATTTTACTTATTACTTCTAATCCCACCATTAATATTGTATACACCACAAATATAACCACACATACACAAAAATCACAAATATACCACACACACTTACACGTACACATATAATTTTCAAAAACATTGGATTGGATGCTCTAAGGTTGTGCTGTCCAGCACTGAAGATACTGGCCTCCTGAGGCATTTGGGCACTTGAAATGTGTATAGTCTAAACTGCAGTGTGCTCTTAGTATAAAATAAACACAAGACTTCCTAGACTTAGAAAGAAAACAAAATTAAAAGATTGAATTAATAATTGTATCTTAATTACATGTACAAATTATAATATGTCAATATGAGCATAAATATGATTACATTAATAATATATGTATAAACATTAAATTTGTTGCATATAATATATTAAAGTAATACACTGTATAATTAACATCAATATCATTAATCTTAATGTTGATTATAATATAGTTTTGAATGAAATAAATATATTACTTGTTAATTTTACTGTTTAAATGTGTCTAGAATTTTAAAGTCTATTTCTATCAAATAGCATCACTCTAGGGTGTTCTAATCAACATGGAGAAAGAAAGAAAGAAAGAGGAGAAGGGACAGTTATGAGTATTATTTCAGGGAAAAAAGTATCCCAAACACTCTTCTCATTGCCCCCAAGACTTCCTTATTCCTCAGGCTGTAGATAATGGGATTGAGCATGGGGGTGAGGAGGGTGTAGAAGACTGCCAGGATCTTGTCTTCTGCTGGTGAGCGGAGACTCCTGGGCCTGAGATAAGTGTAGACAAAAGGTGCATAGTAAAAGGTCACTACAGTTAAATGTGTTGAACATGTGGCAAAGGCCTTTATTCTCCCCTCTTTTGAGTGCATATGGTAGACTGCAAATAAGACCCGGCCATAGGACACAGTGATACCAAAGAAAGGAAGAAGGAGAAAGAGGGTTGTGCTCACAAAAACCATGTACTCATAGACCCAAGTGTCCATACAGGCAAGAGGCAGCATGGCTGGGACATCGCAGAAGAAATGGTTAATGGCCCTAGACCTGCAGTAAGGAATATGGAGGGCATAGACTGTGTGTGCCAGGGAGTTGATGGACCCCAGTGTCCAAGAACCTATGATCATCTTCACACACACCCTTTTACTCATGTGAATGAAATAATGGAGCGGGTGGCAGATAGCCACATAACGGTCGTAGGCCATAGAGGCCAGGAGTAAGCCTTCAGAACATGCCATGGTCAGGAAGAAGAAGCTTTGCACCCCGCATCCCATAAAAGAGATGCATTTCTGGCCAGAGAGGAAGTTGAACACCATCTTGGGCACAGTGGTAGAAATGTACATCAGATCCATGAGGGAGAGCTGGCTGAGGAGAAGGTACATGGGTGTGTGGAGTCGGGGGTCCAGGCATATGAGGTGAATCATGATGGAGTTGCCCACCAAGGCGAGGGAGAACACAAGGATGATTAGGAACAGGAGAAGTAGGCCAGTTTGATTTGGGGGAACCAATCCCAACAAAATGAAATCATTTGAAGTACAATTCCATTTCTCCATGAAAACTTACTGCTTTAACTTCCTTGAAAGAAAAATAAAAACAAAGCACACACCATGAAATGAAAAATGAAACAAAGCATTAGAACAGAAAGGGACTGACTGCATTAATGGTTGTTTAGAATGAATTGGTTTTTCTCCAATACTGCAGATTTTGATGAATGCACTTCACCATCTGAATCGATTGCTATCATTCCAATTGTTTCTGGTATGCATCCCATCAAGTGTTATACATATACATCCTTTCAGTGTAAAGTCTAGCACTGCGTCAGCAAAGATAAACAAGATAACCAAAGCATTCCTTCCTGGGTGACCCCTGACCAGACATATCACTCACTAATTGCCCACAAATTACAGGAACTGAAGAAAGCATTCCCCATGTCTCAATTTAAAGGGAATATTTACTATGGAACCTGGCATGTGACTCAAACTCTGTCTATATTTAAATTCTAAGTCTTCAATTTCCCATTCTTCTTCTATATCTTTAATTTCTGGGTTTACCTCCCCAGATGGTACTATTCCTGCCAGATAAACCTGGATCTTTTCCTCAGTTCTCTATCTTTCATGATCTTTAAAAGTACTTCTGTGCCTTTCTTTAAAAGGTACCCATTTTCCAAAAATCACCATTTTTGAACTGCAAAAATATGTCCTATGAGATCCACCTAATTATACAATGTCATTTGCATATTATTTCCTCAATAAAGATGTTTCCATTTTCTGAAATCCTACAGAACTCAAGTTCAAATGCATAGATTTTCATACATAATTTTCTTCATGTAAGTAAATTATACATAATAAAGGCCACATGACAAAATATACATTCATTTCATTCTATTTTCTATAACTCTACCAATAACTGTGTGATAGTAAAAATAAAATAAGGGAATGAAGATTACTATATATATGCATATTTGTATACATACTGTGCATGTATATATCTGTATGTACATATCCTCTTTCTACATATAGGCATCTTTGAGATGTGAACTCTTCTTCACATTACTTCATTTATTATAATCCTTTCATGACACAAATTCTGAAAATTTAGTCATCTGTACCTTAATCTTTAAGTTATTAAAAGTAGCAGTCATAGATGTGAAAAATAACTTTCTCAAATAGGGAAACTTTCTCAAATCGACTGCATAGATGGCTTCCTCAAATACAGTTAGGAATGGAATCAGAATTTGAACCTGTGTAACTGCTTCAAATTTTTAGAGATTTCAACATTCCAAGCCTACTCATTGTTTGGTAAATGTGTTAATTTGTCCTCATTCAACATATGTTGTGTAATTATTACCCTTCTGTACAAAATCAAGCCTAATCATTCATAATTCGAACTGGTCAGAGCATATGGAGATTAAGGTTTATTTTCTCTCCCTGTAGTTTACACTGCAGATGGCAGCAGGATTGCAGTTGCAAAGCTGTTCAACTAGAAAAGCAGATATGAACAATAGGACATTTTTGACTTATAGCTCATGTGCTTATACATATCCTCTTCAAACTTAAGTAAAGCAACAAAACAAATAAAATTTAATCATAATAAATATAATGTTTATATTTATATTAGAGTAAATATATAAGCATAGTAAAATGATCAAAAATAGGAAAACATGATATATTTCTCTTTTACAAATTTTTTTTCTAGTTTTTCATACCTAGACATTTCAATAGGAATTTTTTAATTTGTAACTCAACTCATTGCAACCTCTCTTTTTTTTTCTCTGTGTCACCCTAATTCTGGAAATTTGTTTTTCCCTTAATTTATCCTGTCAAACATGCATAAATTGCCTGTGTCATTTCTAACATTTCCAGTAATATTTCACTCCTTCCTTTCCCTGGTCTTGGTGTGAGATTTCCTGTCTCATGTGTGCTCCTCTGTCTGAGGGAGACGTTCTGTCTACGATGCCTATGTGGGTAGTCATCTTGGGTTACTGATTGTTCAAAAGTAATACTAACAGTTAATAGTTTGTTGCAATTGTTTACATTAGATAACTTAAAAGCAGTTGTTACTTCATGTAAGTTTAGTAAACATGAATAAAATTGTGAAGCAGTGCTTGTCCCAGTAAAATGCAAATGCACTTTATAACTGTTTAGTTGACAATCACTAACAATGAAAACAGCACACTCAGAACAGTGACAGGTGCACAGCATCCTTGGATGTGGACGCTAGATGGGATCATAGGCATCCTCTGCTTCTTACAACTTTTTAGAACTAAAAAAGATGACCTAACAAATAAAGATAAAATATGTGATCACCACCAATATGATACATTTATTCCCTCAAAAGTTTCTGCTTATGGCAGTGCTGCTAGGTACAATCTGTGGTTAAAATGTAGTGGGACATACAGACAATAGTAGACCAGCAAACTCAAACATACAATCTAATATTGTATAGTGATTAATACTATGAAGAAAAGTAAAACTGAGTAAAGGAACAAATAGACAATTGGATGAGAGCACTTGGAAAAGTCACTACATGGAGATAATATTTGGGGAGGTCAAGTTAAAAAATATTCTACTGAGAGTGAACAGCAGATGGGCATCCCTAATGTGGAAGCCTATATAGCTTACTAGGACAGCAGCAATGAGAAGAAAGGTTTTCAAACACAGAGCATAAAGACATTTGTATAGAAAATAAGGATTTGGATTATATGCTGGAAGAGATGAGAATCCAGGGAGGGTGGTACGATCTTAGGTATGTCTCCAGAACACATGCAGGATGCTCTCGGTGAGTAGGGAGTTGTGAGGAGCGAAATGAGGGCATGGAGGAAACTAGTTAAGGAGAAATCAAAACAATTAGAGATTGTTCACATTTTCAAAAATGAGTCACAGCTCCTGGGGACCTGAGGCTTGGGCATACCAGGAGAGCTGGTCACCATTTTGGGATCAGATAGTACCTGATGAATCATTCTCTCTCTACTGCCTGGCACAGTGATGCTTGCATAGCAAGCAGGCTCTCAACATACCTACCTGATGAAACGAACCAAAGATTTGCCTTACAACTAAATTAATATTATGTCCATACTGATAAAATGTGGCCACACCAGTTCAAATATCAGTCTTTGGCACACGTGCCCTGAAAATTGGGGTATTCCCTTCATTCCTTTGCTCGATCCAGTTTTAAATTGAGAGGAAGGGAAGCACCAACAGAACTTCCAGGCAGTGTGTTTCCAGTAGCAAGCACTGAGCAAGCAGAGTTGGCTCTAAATTTATGTATCTCATGAGCCAGTTGTATTGGAGGGAGACACATGTTTGCATTCTGATTCTCTGCTGCATGGATTAGAACCCGGAGCACCATAAAGATTGTTTGGTGGTAGTTATTACAACAACTATTTTGTTTGCTAAATTAAAAGCTGACATATGGTCAGGCAGTGGCTTTGTAGCCACTCTGTGGCTGCAAAGTGGGTCTAAGATTGGAATCTCCCTTGTTCATCTTTGTCAACCTAAAAAAAGAAATTGAGGACAAATTAATATAGAGAGTTTATGTAGGTCAAGGTTGGGCACTGTGACTGAGAAATCTTCTCAAGTGACCTTGGGAAGTATTCCAGAGAACAAGGGAGAAGCTCAAGTTTTTAAGGACAAAAAGGACAAATCAGGAGAGAGAGTGATTACAAAAGTTGTTTGTCAGGAATTCTCATCGGTTTACAGAAATAATATTGCTTTTTGACGGACTATATACATTGTTGAACTATAGGGTATGAGTTACAGTGTCCAGCATAAGGCACTGCTACATTAGTTTATGGCTATTTGGTGTCAGACAGCCTAGAGTTCAAATAGCAAGTAGCTTCTAGAAGTGATTACTTAGCTCAAGGGGGAACGAGACCTGACTGCTGTCACCTTTCAGTAACTCTCTGGGCCTGATAACTTAAGGGAGGTGGGGAGTTCCATTCCTAAGGTAAAAAGTGTATTTTCTTTCTCATTTTTAAAAATATATTGCTGAAATTTATAGAGTTAAAAGGAAACACAATAACAACAACAACTCAGCCTACAGGATCTAATATATGTAAGTGTAGCAAATGCAGAGTCCTGAATTTATTTTGCAAATATTACAAATAGCGTCCTTTTTTTTTGTCTTACAATTGCCCCAAGACCAATAAGCAAATCGTTTGTCAAAGCCTCAGCTACTTCAACCCCAACAACTTTATGAGATGACTGTGAAGGTGGAATTAAGAGAGCTCTGTGTTTAGCAAATAGTAGGTCCTCAGTAAGTGTTAGTGTCCCTTGTCCATTTTATATCTTAACCATTGAGGGACCTCAGGCCCATAGAAAGTAAGTATCTCAATTAAGGGCATACCACTTGAGAGCTGCACATTGTATAATTCTAAAAGGTTCATAGTACCTCCTTTTACATTTGAAGTTCACTCTTGGCTTTTCCAATTTGTCGGGGAACTGCCTATTCTCTGTGTAGCCAAAAGAGTTTCCTTATGGTAGGAAAATCACACCTCCAAAATATCTCCCTGAGTTAAAGCTTGTCCAAATCAACTCAATTCAATATCATTATAACTCACCTTGCCTGAAGTTCTTGAGTTTGTGTTTTGGAGGAAGAAGTACGTTTACAGAGACACCATTCCCGGTGAAAAAGTTCACTGAATTATTTTAATTGTTTAAGCACCAAACTGTGCTCCCATAGTCTATGTGACAAGATCAGATCACTGAGCAATAGGCCTTGCGTCAAACCAAAACTCTTCCTAACATGAGAATATTGTTTTATCTGCCAAAATTCATGAGAAATAAATTTCTGAGAATACTTTGCAACATTTGTTACTCACAACTGGTCATTGTCTTTATGTTGAAATTAGAAAAGCACTTCACCCTCTCTTGTGAAATATTTTTCTGTTTGTATATGTATTGCTTAGTTAAAACACTTTTCTTTCCTATTTCCTTGTTCCATTGAAAGCAGAATGAACATTTTAAGCTTAACTCCTTTGATTTCTACTGTCAGAAGACAGAAGGAGGAGTGCTATAATTTATTTGCGGAGCCTTACGTCATCAAGTCTTAGATATTCCTCTTTCTCCTCTAATTGATCCCCAGTGTCCAAGTCCATGGGTGTCAAAACCTTGTTCATTTCACTTGACTTTGCTGATTTGGAAATCAACTCAATTCTGAACTAAGAGCAAGTCAACTGTACCAATCAACTCTGTTATATTTGAATACTAATCAGAATCAGGCTAAAGAAGGGTGCACTTAATTATTCAAGAACATGGCTGTAGAGCTATAAAAAGATCTTAGATACAGAAATTCTCTCTGTTTGTAAATTAGATTTCAATCTTTAAATCACTTACAAGTGCTCAGCTAAATGATAGTGAAACTAGTATCAGGGAAAGTTTTCTGTCTACTGTCTAGTGAGTTTTGAGAGGGAATGGTAGAGATTATGACCAAACTAAACTATGCTATCCTAAAATGGTTTCTTCTGTTTATGGAAGGGCAGGCAGTTAATACATGAAAATAAAAATCCAGTCACTTATTCTACTGAAGTAAAAAGCTGACTCTTGAAGATAGTGCAATAAAATGAGCATTTAGACTCAGACGAGTTTAATCTGCCAGGTCCACCACTAATTAGAAAGCTAAGTTGGGCAAATTAAGGTTTTAGGTTGTCAATAAATCTTTTAAAATGACTAAAGAGCATTCTTAAAATGAAATGAAATGATATATGCCAAATATTTACATAGGGTCTGTTGCAGAGGAAGGGTTCAGTAAACTTTAGAATCTCTTATGCCATTTAAACCACAAATTGGCAAACCAGAAAAGTGTACATTTAAAGTAATTTTGAGATGTAATTTGTGTTTTTTAAAGGCAACAGTTGTGCTATATTTTATGCCTTAAATTAAAAATAATTGGTATATACAGTTAACTTCTACATCCTTTTATTTTAAATCACTTATGTGTACATAATACTTGTGTATATTTATGATGTAATGTGACATTTTGATACAGTCATATAATGTATAATGATCAAATAAGGATGAGTACAATATCCATCACCTCAAACTTTTATCATGTATTTGTTTTAGAAATATTCCAATCACATTCTTTTTGTTATTTTTAAATACACAGTAGATTCTGTTAACTATAGTCACCCTATTGTGTTAGTGAATAATGACTCTTTCTTATAGCACCTAGCTGTATTTTTTGTACACAGTAACCATCCCACTTTATCTTCCTAGCCTTACTACCCTTCCCAGCCTCTAGTAACCATCATTCTACTCTCTGGCTCCAAGAGTTTCATTTTTTCTTTTATTTTAGCTCCCAGATATGAGTAAGAACATGTCTTTCTGTGCCTGGTTCATTTCACTCAACATAGCAAATGACAAGAAAATATGATATACATACACAATAGAATATTATTCAGCCACAAAAAATAAAATTCTATCATTTGCAAGATCGTGGATGGTACTAGGACTAAGGTAATTCTGTATGTTTGTTTTTGTTCCGGGGTCTTTTGTCCTAAAAACAGATGATAGAATATTATTTAATGAGATTGGACTTAAAAAATATTAGACTCAAATATGATGAAGTACAAAACTAGACAAAGAATTTCAGTACTTTACACTTAGGTAGTGGATAATTTATAAGAATATACATATTTTTCATTGTCATTGTTAATTTTTTATTGATAACTTCTGTATTTTCCCCTCCTGCAGTGTGTTACATTTTGCACTTGGTTGGCAAAACTCTAACTCAGTTAAACCCTGTTCACATTCTGTTCTCATGCCTATAAGATCCATATAGAATTTATTAAGATCCATATGGAACAATGAAACACAACTGGAAAAAAGCCCAAACAATCATGATGGATTTCACTTTAAATTTATGAACACAAATCCCATATTGGTCACTTTGCCATTTCACAATATGTCCCTACTCTTTGCAGATCGCTAAAAACTAGTTATCCGTATTACCTCTTCTCCAAATCACTTCCATATTCCTTAGACTCAGCTGAGAAAAATAAACAAATTTGTTAAGAAAACACAGGCACTCAGAATTCAAATTTCTCTGCCACTAAATGCATCAGCCTCTCTTGACCTATCTGTTCAGTCTTTTTTCCTGTGACAGTGCATGAATGACCCTGCTCTTTCCTAAACCCAACCTCTACTTTTGCATGGAACTTACCCCTCCCACCATCTTCTTTTTCCATTTCTCTCTCTACTAAATCACCCTCATCAGCATATGAATATAAATCTTAGAAGAAAAGTATGGCTGTAAATGACTTAAACATGTCTTTAAACTAATACAAAAATTAGAGGATCTGACCATAGATTAAGCATCTCTTTCACTCTGTGGAAAAAGAAGTCGCTCACTATTAAGACTGACTAAGTGTGGCTATTACAGATAAGGGGTTTCAAGAGCTGCAACCAATGAAATAATCCAGGATGAAATGATGTTGTGTCCATGAGGCTTGGGGCCCTAGAATGAGCTGACAGATTCTTTATGGTTTCTTAAAGGACAACAAAGTTTTGGTTTAACCAAGGTGAAAAAGCACCTCTGAGAAGAATTTATAATTACAGGGAACCCTGGCATGAGACGTGTTATGTAAGAGAATATAGTGGATGATTCTGGAAGTATGGGAGGGCATGGAGAAAGGACTAAATGAGGCAGGGGTTGATAAATACATTATTATCTAGATGGCTAGTCAGGAACTTGGGAAAAGTAAGGTTAGAAATAGTGACTTTTAGAATAGGCATTTATAAGTGGGCACATTTTGAAGCATGAATATATCCATGTGCCCTAAGTGCTCATTTCAGGGTGACATCACTTCCTGAAGTACCCCAGATCTCTTCTCTGAATGTGCCAGCCACTCACTCCAGACTCGCTGATGCCTACTTCATGGGCCCCTTTACAAACTGACTGTGGTGGCTTGGGTAAAGGCAATGCAGAAATTTCATGAATAAATATTTTTACAGAAAAAGAAACAAAAAATTGTCATTCAATGAGTGAAAGGATGTTTCACTGTATCAGAAATGAAGGAAATGCAAATTGTGTAAACAGTATGATTCCTTTCCCACATAACAAAATTGAAAAACTGAAAATGTATCAATAGCAAGCATTGGTTGGGATGGAGAATAGCAGAAACTTATACACTTAAAAAAAACTAGTTAATTTGTAAATGCATAAATGTTAACATTAGTGATTACTAATCCTAGAGCTATGGTCGTGAGTAGTGGTGTTCAATGTGTTTTCTACCATTGTTTTGACCAGGACAGCTCTAATATGTGCAGGATCTTTAGCAACAATGATCTCTGGCCACTAAATGGTCCCTCCCAACTTCAGTCAAACAATATTCCTTATACCAGGCGTGTCCAACCCACCACCCACAAAGCCGCATGTGACCTAAGACAACTTGTAATGCAACACTGCATCTGTGAGCAGCTGTTTCAATTATGAAGTACACAAAGAACAACATTTGAACAAGTGTCTCTGGTGAGCATTTGAGAACTCACTAAGAATTCCAACCACTTCCATCGAACAAGACATTGACAGATTAAAAAAACAAGGTCAAATTTCCCACTGGTTTTATATTGTTCTCATTATTCTAAACTTTGCAAGAAAAACATTTTTAAAAAGAAGTTTTATTATTTGTATACACTAGTTATATTATATAATTTATATATGGACAAAGAATATTCTTCTTTACTCAGTGAGGCCCAGGGAAATCAAAAAGTTACTTGACGCAGCCCAGGAAAGTCAAAAAGAGGTCCCAGAAGGAGTAACCTCACACCTGCATAAGAATTACTTCATAGATCAATGGTCTCTTAGTTATTCTTTTATTTTATTTTTCTTTCTGTATTTTGCATTTGTTTGCTGGGTCCCTGATCTTCTTGTTTTAGAGAGCTCCTGTAAGTTGCCTACGGCTTGTCAAAACAGTAATTTTTGAGCACTTCATTATTCATCTCCTTCCTTTCAGAACGATTTTGGCCTTGTGAGACCAAGCTCACTGTGCTCTTCCAGAGAAGTTCAGAGAAAAATAAGGCCAGACAGTCTTCATGTGTTGCTCCCTCCTAACGCCAGTACCTTGATCATAAAATCTCCCTCTCTGAACCATAGAAACCAACACCCAGTGCTTCACAGAGGGCTTTGTTCTACTACATGGCATTTCATCTTCCAGTATATAGCATTTCATACTTCAGTATGTAACATACTGAAATAAATGCTATTAGCTTTCATTTTGATTTCTGCCTTTTGTTACATAATACGCGAAATAGTTGGTCTTTGTACCCAGTTTTTGGCACAGATATGCTAAAACCCTTGTAATTTCCTTACAAAGTGATAAGGGTGAAAACAGCATGCTCTAATCTAATAAGACAACTCTTAGCAGACTTCTAGATATCTTCAGGATGGAGACTTGTTGTCTGAAAGACCAAGCCTTCTCATTCCCAAACTTCCAGGAAAGGGAGAGAGATTGGTGATTGAGTTAATCACCAACAGCCACAATCATGCCTATATAATGAAACCTCCAACTAAAAAACTTAAATGACAGAGTTCAGGGGCTTCTGAATTGGTAAACACATGCCCAGATGGTGGCATGCCCCAACTTCACAGAGATTGGGGCTCCTGTGCTTGGAATCTGACTGTTCATTTGTATCCTTTTTAATAAACTATAATAGTAAGTACAACAGTTTTCTGACTTGTGTGAGTCATTCTAGCCAATTATCAAACCTGAAGGATGGTGGTTGTGAAGCCTCTGCCCTTGTAGCCAAGTCAAGCAGAAGTGTCCAGGGCACCCAATACTTGTGACTGACCTCTGAAGTGGAGGCTGTCTTGTGGGGTTAAGTTCGTCAGCCTGTGGAGTCAGGTACCAATTCTGGATAATCAGTGTCAGAACTGAATTGAATTGTAGGGCACTCAGTGTTAGAAAGTTGGAGAAGTGGCGTTGGAAAACACACAATGCATCTGATGTCAGAAAGAAAAAATAACTTCCATTGCTTTTTGTTTGTTTTTATTTCCAGTTAGAATAAAAGTGGCTGATGTCTTACTTGACTTGAACAGATATTATTTGCATCTCTACTTAATGCAATATATGTGTTAAGATGTACAGATATGTGTTAGATCCACAGATTCTTGGCCCTGATGAATAGTACACAGCAAATCAAGCACAGATGCTTTCACCCAGAGGACTAAACCATCTTTGAGCAAACCTGTCAAATATTCAAAGAACAAGCTATCCTCCCTTTGCCTTATTTTCTGTTTTAGATAATTTTTAATATTTAGGCCAAAATCAGTATTAACTCTGCTTTAGAGATTGTTTTTTTCATTTAAAACAATCACATTGATGATAGCAATGAATGTGGATAGATCATATACTATGGGCCAGATACTCTTCCAGGTGGCTTGCAAATATTTCATTTAATTTTGCTATTAATGCTACAAAGTAAGCAATTTTATTATGCTTGTTTTATGGAAGAGGAACATGAAGCTAATTTGTAAGGGCTATCCAAGATTATGAAATGTGTAAGGAATAAAAACAGGTTTAAAAGCAAAATGTACACCATGCAAAACTGGTAACTGATTAATTTATAGGCTGTCAAAGCATTGAAAACCCAGCTCAGGATAGAGTCAAAATTCACCTTTAGATAATTTATTTAAGTCAGTGTTTCTCAAAGTGTAACTAATAAACTTTCTGAGTGATTCAGATGTTCCTTAAAATTTAGGAAACACAAATTGAAGGTGATTTAAACATCAAAGTTCTCTCACTCTGCTACCGGTGATAGTTAAATATAAGTATGCTGCTTAAAACCACTAACAACGCTAATGTTGTTTGCCTTTCTGTAAAATGCAGAAGTTTGCAAATCAAAGGGTTCTTTCAAAGATTACACAAAATGCATGTAAATGAATGTAAAATACTAAGCATATTCACTAGCATGTAGAAATGCTCAATAAATATTTTTTTTATTATTGGAGACAAACAATTCCAAAAAATTAAACTATCTGTTACTGGCAATTAAGTCACATTTATTCAGCTCAAGGATTGTCAACAAGCAGAATTACAATTTCTGCCTTTGCTAATTAATTGCATTTGTTATTATTACCAGTGATACCACTTTTCACTTTCAGATTCACAGTGCTTTTGCTTTTAGCCAAACCTGAATGCTAAATTAGTTCACTGCATTCATTTACCCTTAGGAATATTTACATCTGTGTTCCCTTGCCAAAGGTGATTTGCCTTGCAAAGTGACTTTGCTCCAGGGGAGGTGTTTTGTAGTTGTAGGAAACTCAGTGGTCATAAGAACTTTTAACTAAATATGGCATGAGGACAGAAGCACCATGCAGTATTCAGAGCACCAATGTAAGTAAATATTTGTAGTCAACCCACCAGAAGGATCCAGTACCATATATTCTTCTCATTGACAGTGATTCTCTACTCCAAAAGTGAGTCTAATTTGTTTGAGAGTATTTTTTTATTGTTTTAGGAAGTAATTTCAAATGACTCATATTTATTATGTGTTCGGTATTTTACATGTGAATTGTGAATGGCAGAATAAACTTTGTAAAACTGCATCCACAAATGATACAAAAGTCTCCTTATTGTCCACAATGTTCCGAATGCAAGATGCAGTCTGTATTGGCCCAGAATCAGCAGGCAAAAACTCTTCTTGAAAAAGCAGTCAATTCAGTTAATCATTGAGCTCATGCTCAAGGATTCTTAAAACTGAACAGTGTGGCTATTTCAAAATTTCACCATGTGATATCAATAGCTTGTGGATATAGAGACACTTTCTTTGTGGAGGGCAGGATGGCAGAAGGAAGAGAAAAGGAGACTGATGAATGGAACTCTGATACTCCAGAACAATGACCTGTGTGTGTTTTCATGTAAGTAAGAGTGTGGGGGAGACAGGAATCAGTTTACCTACCAGCATTAGAAAGGACATGATTTTGAAATTAAAAGACACCAAAATTCCTCAAATATTTCTAAACAAAAGGCTTAAAATAGCTAAGAAAAAAAAATAGGGGTAAAATATACTGTGACTTTAAAAATAATGGTAAAGAATTTTCTTTTCTTTCTCTGAAGGATGCATACATGTGTAATTAGAAAACTATCTATAACCTATATCCTATTTCCAGAAGGGGAAAATTTCTCCCACTTATAGGAAAAAAGTATCTAGATAGATAGATAGATGGTGTATACAGTTTAAAATTTTTTTTTATTTATTCCAACTAAACTAGTTAGTAGTTTAGAATTAATTCAGTCCACAAATTGATCTAAAGAAGAAATACTTATGAACATCTGCCCATATTTCCATAATTTGCTGAGATAATTTAAGCTTCTAATTGAGGAATAAATATCCTCTAAGCAAATACATGCAGCTGTATATAGTCAAAAAATCTTTTTTAAAAAAATTCCTTGAATAATAACTATAAAGATGATCAAGCTGCATTAGTGTTGGACAAATGAAAGAAAAATTAAATAATGCATTTAATCTGATTTTCCAGGCCAGGCGTAGTGGTTCACACCTATAATCCTAGCACTTTGGAAGGTCAAGAAGATTGCCTGAGCCCACAAGTTCGAGACCAGCCTTGGCAACTTGGTGAGACCTCATCTCTACAATAAATCAAAAAGACAACCGGACCTGGTGGCACACATCTGTAGTCCCAGCTACTTGCAAGGCTGAGACGGAAGGATCACCTGAGCCCAGCAGGTAAAGTCTGAGGTGGCCAGGAATATGCCACTGCACTCCAGCCTGGGTGACAGAGTGAGACTGTGACTAAATAAATAAACAAATAAATAAAAATTGATTTTTCTATTAAAGTATCTGATTGCTATAGCATGCTGGAAAGTCTAATTTATTACAATACTATACATCACAATTTTTTAAATAATAAGAGAAGAAAGCATATTTATTAACTGCATTTTTCACTTTAAAGAGTCATGGTTTCAAATTCAAGTGATATTTTATTTAGACACACATTTGTGTATCTATATCACCTATTTCCGACACTCTCTGTTGCTCTTCTCTCTCTCTCTCTCTCTGTCTCTCTCTCTCTTTCTCTCTCTGTCTTACACACATACACACACACACATGCGCGCGCGCGCGCACGCACACGCACGCACGCACACACACACACACACACCTCTCCCTCTCCCTCTAGAGTAAGAGGGCTTAATTCTGAAAACGTATAACCATTTAGAAAGTAGAATTTATTATTTTCAAATCTTAGAATTTCACCTTCATGATGTCACAGTATTCAGTTCAACTGACCTGACATTTTATGCTGTGACTTTCAACCCTCTGGACACATGAAAAAAAGTGGCAACATATTATTTAGACTGAACAGTTAGAGTAGAATTAACTTTTGCTTCAACTTCCAAAATTGCTTGAGAGACTATTTCAAAACTTTTTCATATGCAAACAGATTTTTATTCCTTGAGTGATCTGTTTAGAAGTTTGTAATTTAAAACCTATAAGTAAATAAACCATAACAGAAGAACAATGTGAAGTAACTTTTCCCTCATCCCATAGACATAAAATGACAACAATAATTTTCCCCCATGTTTTACTGTTTATATTTTTCTAGCACACATTGAAATTCACATAAACCTGATCAGATAGAACATGTTATTCCATTGCCTCCTGAAATCACACCACATACCACCAGTGGTAGACCTATTGTAATTTGGAAAAAGTTGACTAGACAGCAGTGATTGTTACACCAGAACTTCTTTATCCCAAGTCCAGTACTCTTTTACCTACAAGCTCTGCGTTCTGAAGGTGGTTTGAAGCTATAATGGAGGCAGTGGAAGCCTGTGGTCCAGGAGTCAGGGAACTGTGACAGTAATATGAGAAAGAGGCTTAAACTAAAGACTGCATGTGTATTCTAGATAGAAGTGGTGCAAATCAGCAAAGCATGCAAGGGCTTAATTAGGTAAAGTCTTTGCCTATTTTGACTGGGCTTTTGTGCCTAAAATCTTTGCTTATTTCCCTGATATGTAAAGCTTAAACAAGCCACCCCAGAGATGCTGGTGTTATTGTGTGCTGTGTCTGCTCACATCTGAATGTTTCTTGTGATGGACAGAGTAATTCCAAAAGCCTTTGGCGCTGTTTTTCCACAGGTCCCCAATGAGGCCTCCTGTGTGTGTGATGGCTCTGTAAGAGGAGGGCTCTTAACTTTTATATCATTAGGGTATTCACAAAACCAGACCCTACAGATTAAAAAGCATTATACTCATTTCTGTCTCTGCCATCAACAATTACCAAATTCTACACAACAGACTCAGAGATCATAAAGGTTACAAAGCTTCAGAAGAAATCAGTCTTAACTGTCATTTCCAAAGAGATCTAAGATCCTGTATATGAACAAAAACAGTACATTTTTTGTGAATAAAGAAGGGAACTTAGCTCCTTACAGCAATGTGTTCTTCTGCTCTTCATGAGTTTATAAGTTTATAAGTTTTGTTCTTAGTGTGACACTTTAAATTTTTAAATACTAAAATAATCTTTTTTTGTGCTCAAATATGTAATAGCTCGCCACCCGCAAACATTTCCAAAATGAAATTATATTCATTTTTGTGAGCTGGGTCATTTTGACAGTGTCTCCTAAGAAAATGAATCCATTCTGTTAAATATTTTTAAAATGTTTAAAAGACAGACCAAATATCAATGTAGGTATTTTTCAAAATAGCATTTTCTTCTTTCCAAAACTCTTTCTTTGTGACTAATAATAATGCTCCTTAGACATGAAGCCACTTTTTAAGTTGTTTCTTTCTCCTTTTCATCAACTTATTCCTTACTTCAGTTATTATGTGTCCCTCCCAACATTTATCAACATCAAAATACCCTCCTGCTTCCTTGTCATATTCATCTGGTCTCTAAGGTCTCCATGACAGTATAGTGTGTGGCAAAATGTAGGTGAGGGCATGTCTACCAGCCCAGTAAGCTTGGGAAAGATTTGACATTTTCTGAAAATGTGGTGGGCAGATGCTGCAAGTTTCAAAGTAGGAGGAAGAGATAAACTAAAATGCCTGAATTTTAGTAATAAGGCAAATAAAAAGTTATTTAGTGAGAGGAAAAAAACAAACCCACCAATTATTTGGGATATAATCATTATTGTCAAAGGAAGAATATTGTTTTATTTATACTCATATATTCCATTCTGTGGTTCTTATAACCTGAAATAAAACAACTGCAACTTTTTATTTATTTTTTAAAGGCCTAATTTCCTAATTCATATGTTTAAGTTTTTAAAAGTTGAAGGTAAGTCATTTGCAACTTAAATCTAAATGACAGACTTCTAAAGCAGTTTACTCCCTCAACCTCTTAATTTTGATTTCAGTATTATACCAATAACACTGTAATAGTAATGTAAATAATATAAGAATAGCAAAAGTAACTCTTTACAACAATCTAGTTCTTAACAGGTTTTTTTAAAAAAATTTTTTTTAAATTCATTTTGATCTACAAATACACCGCTGCTTGAAAAGCGCACGTGACCTGGGTTAAAACACTAAAAAGTTGAGCTATGGAGAAGCAGAAGGCCAGTACATAAAAGCCATGCTAACTGGAAGGCAGGGTTCTGAATCAGGACCTTGGATTCCTTTGCAGTACAAATCCAGAAATTATGCGGTACAACTGAGATTTGTAGATGGCAAAAGCCTGTTCCTTCTCTATTTTTCCATTCGCAGTGTCACTCTGGGGAAATTATGGAGAAGAGAAACATCACCTCAGACTTCATTCTCCTAGGACTCTTTAAGCACACAGGACCCCATCTTTTTCTCTTCACGGTGGTACTAACAATGGCCACCGCTTCTCTCCTAGGTAATGCTCTCATGCTTCTGCTGATTCACCAGGACCGCCGGCTCCACACGCCCATGTACTACCTACTGAGCCAACTCTCCCTCATGGACATGTTATTGGTTTCCACCGTTGTGCCAAAAATGGCCGCTGGCTTTCTGATGGGCAAAAAGTCCATCTCCCCAGCTGCCTGTGGGTTGCAGATTTTTATCTTAGTCACTCTGGGTGGGGGAGAGAGTTTCCTCCTGGCAGCCATGTCCTATGACCGCTATGTAGCCGTGTGCCACCCGCTGCGATACCCTGTCCTCATGAGTTGGCAGTTATGCCTGAGAATGACAGTGTCATCTTGGTTCCTGGGGGCAGTTGATGGGCTTATGCAGTCTGTTGCTACTCTGAACTTCCCATATTGCAGTGCACACGACATTGATCATTTCTTTTGTGAGGCCCCTATGTTGGTGCGTTTGGCCTGTACTGACACTTCAGTCTTTGAAAATATCATGTACATTTGTTGTGTCTTGATGCTCTTTGTCCCCCTTTCCCTTATCCTGGCCTCCTACAGTCTCATCCTCGCTGCTGTTCTCCACATGCGTTCTGTAGAAGCTCGCAGGAAGGCCTTTGCCACCTGCTCTTCACATTTGTCGGTGGTGGGACTTTTTTTCGGAGCTGCAATTTTTACCTACATGAGACCCAAGTCCTACAGGTCAGCTAGCCATGACAAGGTCGTGTCAGCCTTTTACACTATCTTCACCCCTGGACTAAACCCTCTCATCTATAGTCTGAGGAACAGTGAGGTCAAAGGAGCCCTGAGAAAATGGCTGGGTGTGTAAACCTCAACCACCAGTGAAACTAGTTTGACTGCTCAAGATGACTTGAGTCAAATGAGTCAAAGTTCCTCGATTTATTAATATTTCAGGAATATTGTAATTCCCGCTCTTTTAATAATGCATGAAGAGAAAGTTAAGTTCATGCATTAGCATAATAGTTGTTAAGAATTAAGTAAGCCAATTGTATTGAGAGATACCATTTTTTGTGTATTTAATATTTGCTATGTAGTGTATTAAGCAATTTCTATAGATTACTTTGTACCCTCTAGTAACTGTATAAAATAAGTACTATTGACATTATTTCACTTCTAAATGAGAAAATGAAGGCATGGAAAGCTAAATATTGTTACCAGTGTCACACAGTAGGTAAATATTAAAGTTTGACTCCAGAGTTTGTGCCTTATCCTGGGATATTTTATTTCTATCCAGTAATTTATTTGAATGTTGTTTCCTATGTATACGCTCCATAGATTTTTAAGAACTAAACATAGGAACTCCACCAAGGACAAAAAAATATACAAGTGCTGTATTGTCACTAACTTTTTTTGTATTTTTTTCATAGTCTGTTTTTATTTGGTATTTAAAGACAACCTTTTTTAATTTAAGTAATTTTTTATTTTAGTAATATATATCTTTTCCCAGGCTCTAGTTGTAATTGCAGTGACAAATTATAGTACACTATAACTATTTTTTTTGCTTCTTGTAACTGACTGTGTGTATGTTCTTAGGTTAAAATGATGAAGAATTATGCTGATTCTTCACAAAATCAGTAGTGAGAATCAGTTATAAAAGCTGAGTAAGACTCAACAGTTTTTTAAGTTATGTGGTTCATCTCACTTCTGAAAACGTGTAGATAACTAAAAATATTTCTTAGATAAAATATGTAACTCCCCTCTAGGTTCTGTCAGTTTTTATAAAAAATAAGAAATAAGACTATTTGTGCTATTAGATGAAGGCACAAGCTAGCTAGAGATAGCAGAAATCTGCAGTCATCAAAGCCAAACTGTAATCAGAGACTGGATAACAAATTGTCTTAGATAATTTTATGATAAAGCCTAGATTCCATGTAGGTAGAACACACTTCAGAAATAATTTTAGTTTTGAAACATATTGTGGAAAATAACTAAGAGCTTCCAGGACAGTATAGCTTCAATATGAGTGCCTGAGAGTTAACAGACCATTTCAGATCCACCTCAGTTTCAAGAGTGAAGGACATATTTTAGAATGATGAAGAGAATGTCCTGCTTCATCCAGAGCTCCAGGTGCCTCTATACAGCAATATATTTAAGATAGAACCTTAACCAGTACATGTCAATCCTGGGCCCATGTCCAGAGAGAAGGTTTTTCAGTAAACTCTAGTTTCCCAGGAGGAATTGAGGATGAAAAAAGAGCAGTTATCTGTCCAAGACTTAAGAGTTTGCTACCTTTGTTAATCAATCTCCTTGCCCAGTGTTAGAGTGGAAAAAAGAACAAAAATGCTAAAATTCTGTCATTTATTCCATCCCCCCCAAAATCTTCTTCTCTTAGATTAGATGAAATTGACATTGTTAAGTGTCATCATGGAAATTTCGTTACTTGAGCCAGATTTACTCACCATCAGAAAGGTAGATTTTAGAACACTTCAAATTAAATGGTATATGAAGCCTATGACATTTGGTAAGGATAAAATATTTAACAGAACACTTAATAAGCTTAATCTATAGGAAGAAAATCAAACAACAGAACAAGGAGTGAATATTATCTCCAAGCAAATGTAAGACATTAATAAAAATTGACCAAGAACCTATAAAAACAATGAAATGATATTACAGATCAGTTATCTACCACAATGAAATCAAATATGAGATTTTAAAAATTTCAAAATAATTTCAGAAATTATGTGTTTATTTCTTCATTGTTTTGACTGTTTTGGAGAGTTCTTAATCTTAGTTCCTTAATATGGTTTTCTATAGAAAATCTTCAAAATATATTAGCAAATATGTTTTTTTCATGGATATGTATTAAAGAAGTACCTGATAAAGGCAGTTCATACAAGATCATGAATAATAGGAACTAAGTTTGGAATGAAGAGTTACTTTGAATATACAGAGCTCTAACACCTAGAAATGCAGAATCAAATCTAGGCATTGAACCAATCTTGGAATATCACCCACTGTTTCAATCCCTTCTGACTTTCTCCTTTATACTTTCTATAAACTGTACTCTCTTCTACATACAATTTTCAAGTTCTTAAGAAAAACCATGTTTCACTTTAGACCTGAATCCATCCCTTTTCCAGGTGTAATATACTTATGTTAATATAGATTAATTTAATACAGTTAATACAAATTTCAACTGCACAACTTAAAAAATTTTTACCTATGTAACTACCTTTTATGTCTTCCTTGTGCCTCTTCCCAGTCAATACCCTTACAAAGAAATTATTCTAACATATTGGGGGGTGGAGCTGCCTCTCTTTTCTTGCTAATTTGTAAGGAATTCTTTATGCATTCTGGGTATCATTCCTTTGCCCAAGATGTGTACTACAGACATCTCCTAGTACATGGCTTGCATTTTTATTCTTAATGTAGTCTTTTCTTGAGCAGAAAGTTTTAGTTTCATGAAGATAAGTTTACCAATCTTTTATTTCATTGTTTTACTTTTGGTTTTCTTTAAGAAATCTTTGCCTAAACCAAGTCATATTGTATTATGTTAATGCTATAATTCTTTATAAATTATTTTTTGCATGTATGTTGTACGATCATTCCGAATTGACTCAGCACCATTTGTTGAAGAGGCATCAGTGCCAGACTAAGTATTTTATTAATTAGGTATCTGTGTGGGGCAATTAACAGGCATGCTATATTTTTCATTTTGAATATATTTCTATTTTTAAACATTCCACATTAATTCCTATAGCCTTACAAAAAATTTTTGATATTAAGTATAAAAGGCATCCTCTATTTTTTTTTTCCTTAGTTTTCAAGTTTTCTTGTTTTGGGTACTTTACATTTCTGTGGAAATCTTAGAATTTGCTTACAATATCACGTGCAAAAACTGCTGAGATTTTTAATAGAAAATGCGATAAATTTTTGGCTCAGTTTATGAAGTCACACTTTAAAGATTTCTGATTTGTTTTTCTTGCTTTTTAGTTACAATTTTTTGCATCAGATTTTGTTGTTGTTGTTTTGTATGTTTAAGTTCTGGGACACACGAAAAAGTAATACATAGAGTTCCTTCATACCCTTCATCCAGCTTTTCCCAGTGTTACTATGTTACATAACTGAGGTACATTATCAAACATAGGAAATTCATTTAGGTAATACACCATTAACTCATTTCTCTAGGATAAATATCTGGAATCATTGGGTTGTAAAATGAATTATTGCAATCATTGGGATGAATAATAAATGTATATCTAACTGCATAAAACACTACCCATTGTTTTTCAGAATATTTGTACCATTTTTCATTCCCAAAAGCAACTTTTTTGCATCTTCTTCAATATTTAGTATTATTAATATTTTTATTCTAATGAGTATATAGTTATGTTTTATCACAGATATAACTAACATTTTTAAAAGATACTGAAAATCATTTTAGGTGTTTTTTGCTTAAATAGGTGTTTATCCTATTTGGTGAAATGTCTTTTAGTGTCATTTGTCTCTTTTTGTTTTTCTGCTGCATTTTAGTGTTCTTTATACATTTTAGAAAATAGTCTTTTGTCATATTTGTGATTTGTGATTTGCATTCACATACTTTCTTCATAAATTGTCTGTCCAACTCTTTTGCTCATATTCTGATTGGATTTAGTTTTTATTTATTGTTGTATTTAGAGAGTATAAATATTTTTTATTTACAAGTCCTTTGGTAGAGATGTGATTTGCAAACATTTTCTCCCAATCCTTCTTTCACAGAACTAAAGTTTTTAATTTTCATAAAATTCAATTTTGACTTTTTTCTTAACGGACCATATCTTTGATGTCATGTCAAAGAATTCTTTGCCCAACCCCAAGTTACAAAGATTTCTTCTAAAATCTTCATAATTTTACTTCTGATCATCTTTTGACATTTAACTTTGGTTTTTTATTTCAATTTTTATTCTGGTGAAGGCCTTGGCTGTGTCCCTCCCTTAAACTCTATAAACCTGTAAATTAGTGAGAAAATAATATATAAATAACCTCTCTTTATGATAATTATTCATAAGATATAGGGATTATGGCTCTTATTGTTGAAATAATTGAATCACTTAATCTTGGTACATATAAATCTATTTATATGTGAAAACATTAGCACAATCATTCCAAAATTATCAGTTATTTTCTTAGGCAGCTCTTATTGAAAGACATGAAAACTGTACATTCAACCCTTAAACAAAGTGGAGATTAAGACTGCGGACTCCCATGCAGTCCAAAATCCATGTAAAACTTTTTTTTTTTTTTTGAGTTGGAGTCTCACTCCGTCGGCCAGACTAGAGTGCAGTGGCTGCTCCCGGCCACCGGAGCCTCGCCCTGCTGGGCTCTGGCAATCCTTCCGCCTCAGCCACGCCTGGCTAACTTTTGATTTATCATAGAGATGAGGTCTCGCCAAGTTGCCCAGGAGGGTCTTGAACCCGCGGGCTCAGGCAATCCACTCACCTCAGCCTCCCAAAGGCGCGGGATTACAGGCTGAGCCACCGAGCCAGGCCATGTAAAACGTTTGACTCCCTCAAAATGTAACAAAATATATCCTATGGTTGACTGGAAGACTTGCCATTCAATTAACACATATTTTGAATGTTATATTGACTATATACTGTATTCTTCCAATAAAGTAAGCTGAAGAAAATAAAATGTTATCAAGAAATGATCAGTAAACCCCCACTTTGAGATGTCCTGCCTTTTTGAGCCAAACCAATGTATATCTTGCTCATACTGATTTATGATTTTGTCTGCGATTTTATGTCTCCCTGAAATGTATAAGACCAAACTATAACTCAATGGCATAGGCACAATTACTCAGTGTTAGGGTACGGACAGACCGGGTGAGGGTGGAGAGGCGAGGCAAGGCGCACAGCACTGCCAGGGCTGGCAAGCCGGAGGTGCGCACTGACAACCCAGGGATCTGAGTAAATTGCAAAGAATTGTGGCACACAGAGGTGAGAGAAGAAAAGACTTATTTAAGAAAAGTTCACCCCCCACAGACAGGGAGTGGACCTACACTCTAGGTGAGTGTGGCGGTGTAGCCCCCCAGAGTCCTGGCTTGAATCCTTCTCTTGGAGATGTTGCATGTGAGTGCTGTGACTGCTGTGACTTCCTTGTCGATCACCTGTGGATGTCTTGGAGAACCTGTGACACAGAGACCCATTAATGTTTGCCCACATCATCATAGCCCCTAGAGAAGGGCGTGACAAGGATTCTAATTCTCTGCACCTTCCCAAATGACATTCCTTAGACCTAATGGAGGATGTACCTCCCCTTATCTCCTAGGCATTCCCAGTGGGTAGCTTCGGGGGATCTTTGGCCTCCCTGTAGATAGTGCCCAATTTACTGGAAGATCGAATCCCCACCTGCTCCCCCTCTGAGCGGTCATAACTTTTGTAATTATAAGTTTCATGACTTTCACAGTCCTTGCCCAATGCATGATGTCTTAGGCCTTGTAAATTCCCTTTACTCTAGGCAAGCTTGATTGCCACTATGAGATATCTCAGATACCTGGAAGTCTGTTTCTGAAAAGACAAAGTTGGTAAAGTTAATTATACCTAAAGTGCGCATTTTTCCAAAGACATAGCTTCTACTTTCTCGTATTGTGTCAGGGTTTAAGAACAAGATGACTGAGGCGGAAGGATCACCGGAGCCCAGCAGGTCGAGGCTGCGGTGGCCGGGAGAGGCCACGGCACTCCAGTCTGGGCGACGGGGTGAGAATCCAACTCAAAAAAAAAAGAAAGAACAAGATGAAAAATGACTTTCCACTCTCGGTCTGTCCTGTCACTCAGGACTTCCTGAGATTGTGTAACCCAGGCTACAGTAACCACATTGACTCAGAAAACACCTATTTAAACATATTTCAGCAGAATTTGGGGTTTTTCATCATCAATTGTATCAAATTTCATGCATTGCATTTGAATGCTATATTTATTTGCATTTGAATGTTCCATTAATTTGCAGAATATTTAATTACTATTTTTCCCAAATGGAACTCTAAGTTCAACAGTACAAATTGTTCTTTTTCCAGTCATTTCCTCTTCAAAAAAATAGTAATGCAAAACTTTGCAGATTTTCATGTCTCCTTTTAATTCCCTAATTAGCAAATCATTTCAGTTCTGACTTCAAAATATATCTTTTAAGTCACTCATTATTCTTTAAGTAGTAGAAAATAGTTCCTTCTGAAAGTTTTTTGAATCATTTATGGTTTGTCACTATAAATGCTCAAATAAAGTCAGAGAGTTCAGGACACAGGTTACAAAACTTGGATCCAAGGAAGACAAATTGGCAGTGACCCCCAGATGTGCAGTGAGAAGGCAGTGAGCACAAGGGGCTCAACGGGTACTCACACCTGGTTACTCATTGCTCCAGGGATCTTTATCAAGGGATTTTCTTTAAGTCTCTCTCCAACACCCAAACTATTTAAAGATAAATTGAGTCACATTAAAATATTAAAGTTTATTTGAGTATTCAGTTGTTTATAAATTCAATAAAGAAACATGGTGGGGAAAGATTATCTAAGGTGAATGCAGGGCAAGTCAAAGAAAATGTCTGATAGGTTGATAGGTTGATTTCAGCAGTTGTCTTATCAGTGAAGTTTCTCAGTTAGAAGTTAATTGGTATTTTAAAATTTTTATTATTATTGCTATTATATTTTTAATAGAGGGATGAAGTCTCACTTTGTTGCCTAGGCTGATCTCAAACTCCTAGGCTCAACAGATCACTGTGCTTTGACCTCCCAAAGTACTGGAATTACAGGTGTGAGCCACTATACCCAGATGTGTAAAGCTTAAGTAGTATAAAGTCCCTTGTTAAGGCTTAGTTCAGAGTTCCCTATTGGCCTAGCATATGACTGCTTATACTGAATTTAATTTCAGTTTGCTTATATAAAAATCCAAGACTGGGCACAGTTGCTTGTGCCTGTAATTCCAGTATTTTGGGAGGCCTGGTGAGAGGATGGGTTGAGTCCAGGAGTTCAAGACCAGCCTGGACAATACAGCAAAATCTCATCTCTGTGAAAAATTAAAAAAAAAAATTAACATGGCATGGTGGTAGTCATAGCTACTCAAGAGGCTGACTAAGGCAGGAGGATGACCTGAGCCCAGGAAATCGAGACTACCATGAGCTGATTGTCCTGATCATGCCACTGCAATCAAGCCTCTGCAGAAAAAAAATTTAAAAAAAACCAGGGCACTGTATTCACCTAAGATTAATGGCCTCTGATTTTTTTTTTTAACATGATATGTAAATAATGTCTTCTTATACATTTTTATGCAAGTAGTCTTTTTGGAAATATGTTTTCATTGTCTTTGAGTAAATAATTAGTCATGAATTGATCATTTATATTGCAGGTCAAAACACTAAATAGCTTCCCATTATGGTAGTTGTACATTTTACCTTTTTGCCAGTAATATGTGAGAGCTTATATTACTCCCCATCACAGTAGCATTTTGTATTGTGTATACTTTTAATTGAAAAATATTTTTCTGCACACTTTCTAGTGGTGTGTAGCTCTATCTCACATTTTAATCTACAATTACCTAAAGAATAATGAAATTCAGCACAATCTTAGGTGCTTAATGATCATTGATCTATATTCTTTTAAGAGGGGTGTCTTTATGTCTTTGGCCAAAATGTTTTTGTTTGTATTTATTCAGTTGCAAAAATTTTTTTTGTTCTGAATAAAAAAAGGATTTTGTCAAACATATGTACTACAAATATTTTTTTCCTGCTTTGTGGCTAGCATGCTTATTTTCTTAATGGTATATTCTGCAAATCAGAGGTTTTAATTTGTATAAAGTCCAATATATTGCTTATTTTTCTCTTAGGATTAGTGGGCTTTTCTCATGCGTTCAATCTAAAAAAATAATTGCACACTGCAAAGATGTCAACTTGTCTTTTTAAAAGTTTTATAAACTTAATATTTATATTAGTCCATGGACCAACTGGGAAAGATTTTTAGTCCATAAATGTATCATGTTTCAATCAACACTTATATTATTTGTCTATTGTTATTAATTTTAAAAAATATTTCTAAGCAAGTTTATGCATTTAACTATAAATATCTTTAATCTCCAAAAACTAATCTGAAGCCCCCAAACTGACTGAACAAAATCTATCTGAGCAAATGGAAAACCATAAAACTAAATTCCAGTCCATGATGGGAAAGGAGGTCATACACAATTCATTATACCTCCTACCTTGTGGAATTTAAGCTCAACTGACTAGCATTAGCATTACAATTGGGATCAGAAGACTGACAACACAGACTCAGTGGCAGTAAGAAACCAAAATTTAACCTGATTCTTGGATAGCCTCACAAGGGAATAAAAACACTTAACACCAAAATGTTTCTTTGACATAATTTGAAATTACCCTGCAAAATATACACCTGAGGAAATTTGTACCTGAAGAGAATCTACTATCCCAGGAAGAATTTACCACCTATTATCTCTGAAGCCTGCTACTAGAAACTTTATCTACATAAGAAGGATGTTGGCTTCTATATCCCTTTTTATCTTAACTCAAGCATTTATTTCTATTGATTTCTCTTTAAACCAATCAGAATATCTTTAACTCCACCTACGATTTGTAAGCCCCTGTTTCAAAATGCCCCATCTTTCCAGGCCGAACCAATGTAAACCTCACTTGCATTAATCTACACCATTTCCTGTAAACTTCTGTCCCCCTAAAATGCATAAAACCAAATTGTAACCCAACCACCATAGGCACTTGTTCCTAGGACCTCTGAAGTTGGTGCCTTGGGCCTTAGTCACTGATATTTGGATCAGAATAAACCTCTTTAAATATTTTGCAGAATCAACACATTCTGCATTGATTTTCTTGTATGTATTTTATGCATTTTGTATTTTTGATGTAATCAATTTTTATTTAAAAAAATTTAAATTTAATTACAGAATTAAATATAATGCATTTTGGTTTTGACTCTATTCTGTCACTTTGCTATATTTATTTACCTTTTCCAGTATAATTGAAGTTGTGTTTTTTTATTTTCAATTAGGCTGCTGCATATTTTGAGATTTTTTTTAAAGGGTAAAAGAAAATCACAATGAAAAAAGCATAAAAATTAAAAAAAAATAATGATAGTAAACATGTAACTCAAAAAATATGTGCTAACAACAACAAAATAATACATGTCTTGGTGCTTTCAGTGGTATAGCCAATCAATTATATTTTAAAAATACCACTGTGAATACATATTACACAAGTATTTCATAAAACAGAATAGGAAGGAACATGTCTTAACTCATGTTGTTTAACATAACTTTGATATCATGACATCATAAATTATACTAAATAATACGTATCAGTATCTATTATTAACACGCATGAATTTTTATTCCCCTAGTTGGTTACAAGATTACCTCTGGAAGTGTGAGGGGCGACCATGTGGGGAGCAGAAGTGGGGTACACTTCTTCCCCAAGGTGTCAAAGAAGATCATGTACAAAACCTGAGCTTTGTCTCCCACTGGGAGCAATAATGTGATACCTCTTTTTCCACCAGTGAGATGTCAGAGAAGATTGGATGAAACAGATTTCAATAAAATCTAAAATTTCATTGCACAGTAACCACAATGGCCAAGATACAACTGAAAAATCACTTGTTATACAGATAAACAAGAAAATTGCAACCTGAAAAACATGTCCAACAGATGTTGACAGAGAGATAGCATAGGTGTTCAGTTTATTTGAAAAGGACTTAAAAGTACTATCACAAAATTAACTCAATGATGAATATAAAATATAATTAAATTTAAAAAAGCAAAAAGCTTTAACAAAAAAAAACTCAAAAAAGAAATGAAAGAATAATGAATAAAATGAATACTTTAGAACTACAAAATGCAGCACCCAAATTTTTTTAAAAGCTATCGGGCCTCAATAGTTGAATAGAGGGAATGTAAGAAAGAATTAGTGACTATGAAAGTAGCACAATAGATACAAGTTAACAAATGAAATAGAAAAGCCTGAAAAAAAAAGAAATCAAATGAATGATGACTGTGGACTTTTCAAATTTATTAAAATATGTATGTGTGTGTGTGTGCGCGCGCGTGCGTGTGTGTGTGTGTGTGTGTGTGTGTGTGTGTGTGTGTGTGTGTTTTATGGATTCAATAGTTTACCCACCTACTAAAGAACATTACGGGAAAAACCGTGGGAAATCCACACCACACCACATCACATCATAATCAAGTTTCAAAAAACTAAATACTCCCCCCAAAAGGCTTGAACATAGCAATAAAAAAAATGACACCTTACAAAAAGGATAAAAATTGAATGACAGGAGATTTAAGAAAAACTATGAACATTATGAAAACCAGAAGGAATTGGAGCAATGCTTTTCAATTAAGAAAAGAAAAGAAATGTCAATCCTGAATTTCAAAGCCAGAAAACATATTCTTGAAGAATAAAGGGGAAATAAAGACACCTTGAATGAATAAAAGTTAAGCAAATTTATCAACAAGCTGGTCTATCTCAAAAATTAACTACAAAAAATTGCTGAACAAATCTGAAATCAAATTTTGTGTATCCATCACCATGTGTGTTTATCATTTCCTTGTGGTGAGAATACTCAAAAATTTCTTGACTATTTTTTCTTTAGGTTAGAAAATATAGTTTATTTAAAAGTAAATTAGAGAGAGAGAGAAGATTCACCTCCTCAAGGTGGAGGGGGACTATTGTTAATATGCAATGTCTTGCTGTTAACTATGTATCAGAACATTAAATGGCATCCCATAAATGAGTACAACTACAATGTGTAAATTTAAAAATTTTTCAAAAATTTTTTTAAAAACCCCATTCACAACCCTAGACAGATCATTAAAACAAAAATCAGTAAGGAGATTCAGAACCTTAATGTGACTCTTGACCAAATGGATTTAATTGACACCTACAAAGCACTCCACCCAGTGACCACAGAATATACATTCTACTCATCACCATGTAGAACATACTCTAAGATCAACCACATCCCTAGCCATAAATCAAGCATAAAAAAATTTCATAAGATTGAAATTTTGCCATGCACCTTCTCAGACCATAGTGGAATAAAAATAAATATCAGCAACAATAAAGTTCCCCCAAAACCCACAAAGACATGTACACTAAACACCATGATGTTAAGCAACTCCTGGGTCAACATGAAAATTAAAACAGAGATTAAAAGATACCTGGAAACAAATGAAAATGAGGAAAAATCTTACCAAAACCTCTGGGATGTCATGAAATCAGTAATAAGAGGGGAATTCATAACTCTACAAACACACATGAAGAAGATGGAAAGATCACAAGTTATCAGCCTAAAAGTCACCTATGGAAGCTGGAAAAGCAAGACCACCAGAACCCTAACTTCAGCAGAAGAATCCACATCACCAAAATAAAAGCCCAAATTGGAACATAGAAGACAAAAAGATAATACAAAAAAAATCAATAAAACAAAAAACTGATTCTTTGAAAGGATAACAAGATTGATGGTCACCTAGCTAGAATGACCAAGAAAAAGAGAGAAAAGGCCCAAATAAACTTAATCAGAAACACAAAAGATGAAGTCACAACTCATCCTGAAGAAATGCAAAAGATTATCAGAGACTGCTATGTACACTTGAATGGAAACAAACTTGAAAACCTGAAGGAAATGGAGAATTTACTGACATCACACAACTTCTCCAGGTTGAAACAAGAAGAAATCAAGAGCCTAAATAGAGCAATAACAATCCAAAAATAAAAAGTCCTGGACCAGATGAGTTTCCAGTAGAATTCTATAAAACACACAAGGAGGAACTGATACCAATCCTGTTGAAAGTATTCCAGGAAATTGAGAAAGATGGAATTCTCCTCAAATCATTTTTTGAAGCTAACATCACATTAGTACCCAAGCCAGTTAATGATCCCACAAAGAGAACTATAGGCCAATATCCTTGATTAACATGATGCTAAAATTCTCAACAAGATTCTAGGAAAAAGGATTCAACAACACATCTCAAAAACCATCCACCACAACCAAGTAGGCTTCATCTGTGGGATGCAAGGCTGGTTAAACATTCATAAGACTATAAACATAATTAAATACATCAACAGATGTAAAAACAAAAATCACATGATTATAACATTAGATACAGAAAAAGCTTTTGATAAAATCCAACATTCCTTCTTGATAAAAACCCTCTAAAATCTAGGCATAGTTGGAACATACCTCAAAATGGTAAGATCATTCTACAAGAAACCTACAGCCAACATACTGCTAAACAGACAAAAATTGGAACCATTTCCCCTGAAAACTAGAATAAGACAAGGATGCCCACTCTTACCCCTTCTGTTCAACATAGTTTTGGAAGTTTTAGCTAGGGTAATCAGAGAAAAGAAAGTGATCAGGGGTATCCAAATAGAAAAAGAGGTAATCAAGTTATCCCTCTTTGCAGATGACATGATTCTATACCCCCAAAAACCCAAGAGTATCTGTCAAAAATCTTCTTGCACTAATAAATGACTTTGGCAAAGTCTCAGGATATAAAATAAATATGCAAAAGACAACTGCATTTCTATATACCAATAATAAACAAACAGAAACCCAAATGAAAAGCACAATTCTATTCACAATAGCCACAAAAAAATGAAATACCTTGGCATCTTCCTAACCAGAGATGTGAAAGAAATTTACAATGAAAACTACAAAATACTGCTCAAAGAAATCAAAGATGATACAAACAAATGGAAAAATATTCCATGCTCATGGATTAGAAGAATCAACATTATTAAGATGTCCATTCTACCTAAGGCAATCTACAGATTTAATACAATACCTATCAAATTACCAGCAACACTCTTCTCAGACCTGGAAGCAACAATACAGGAATTTATATGAAAGCATAGAAGACCAAGAATAGCCAAAACAATCCTCAGCAAAAAAAAACAAAGCAGGAGGTATGACACTCCCAGACTTTAAACTTTATTAAAAAGCTACAGTAATCAAAACAGCCTGGTGTTGGTACAAAAACAGGCATATAGACCAATGGAATAGAATTGAGATTTCAGAAGCAAAACCTCAATTTCTCAAGCAACTCATCTTTGGCAAAGCCTACACCATGAGGAGAACCTATTTAGTACATGGTGCTGAGAAAATTGTCTGACCACATGCAGAAGACTGAACAGGACCCTTAACTATCCCCATACAAAAAATCAACTCTAAATGGATCACAGACCTAAGCATAAAACCTCAAACTATAAGAACCTTAGAAAATGGAGGAGACACTCTTATGAAAATTGGAACTGGCAACCAATTCCTGATCAAGACCCCAAGTGTCCATGCCATAAGAGATAAGATACCCAAATGTGACCTCATCAGACTGACAAGCTTCTGCAAACCAAAGAAACCATCAAGAAAGCAGGGAGACAGCCCACAGACTGGGAACAAATATTTGCCAACTCTATGTCTGACAAAAGCCTAACATCTAGGATCTACAAGAAACTCAAATGTGTTGAAAAGAAAAAACAACCAACCCCAATACAAAGTGGGCAAAAGATATGAATAGACAGTTCTCAAAAGAAGACATACAAGCAGCCAACAGATACATGAAAAAATGTTTAGCTTCACTAGTTATCAAAGAAATGCAAATTAAAACTACACTGAGATACCATCTAACTCCAGTCAGAATGGCCACTATCTATAACTTAAAAAATAACAGATGCTGTAGTGGCAAAAAGGGAACTCTTGTACACTGTTGGTGGGAGTGTCAACTAGTACAACCTCTGTGGAAAACAGTGTGGTGATTCCTAAAAGTTCTAAAAATCGACCTTCTTTATGACCCCGCAATCCGCCTACTGGGAATATACCCGGAAGAACTCAAATCACTTTATTAAAAAGATACTTGCACACATATGTTTATTGTAGCCATGTTCACAATAGCAAGAACATGGAACCAACCGTGCTGCCCAGCAAAAGAGGACTGAATAAAAAAATGTGATACATACACATGATGGAATATTATGCAGCCATAAATAACAAAATTATGAACTTCACAGCAATCTGAATGGACTTAGAATCTATAATACCGAGTGATCTTTCACAGAAACAGAGAACTGAGTATCATGTTCTCACTCATAAGTGGACCTTGAACAACTATCGTAATACTATAAGAAAAGGATTGACAGTAGTGGGAAACTGTGGAGGTGTGGGGGTCAGGGAGGTGGGATTGGCAGTAATGAAAACAGCCTGGGGAATGGGGGGGCACACTTCATCAACAAGGGTACCTGCACAATGATTATTTGTATACCTAACCCTGAATTGTACCCCACAATTTTAAAATATAAACTTAAATGTGAAAAAAAATTTTTAAGTTCTTGAAACAATAATATGACAAAGAAGAAATCTTATTATAAGGGTAAATAAAAGAAAAAATAATGAATTTTTTTTCTCCTCCTGAGTTTTCTAAATAATGTTTAACACTTGAGATGAAATTATAACCAAGAAAGTTTGGTAAAAGTCTTAAAAGATAGTAAAGTTTCTTCACTTTACTCAGATGTGTATATGACAACACCAGTAAACTATAAGTTGTGTATCTATAGTGTGATGCCTGGAGAAACCACTAAATTGTATACAGAGATACAGTCAAATACAGTATAAATAATTCACCAACAAAATCACACAAATTGGCAGCGTGCATTTTTAAAAAGTGATCCTATGGACTTCACAGCTACTTGGATGGATTTATAATCTATCATACTCAGTGATCAATCACAGAAGCAAAGAAGAGAATACCATATGTTCTCACTCATAAGTAGACCTTGAACAATTATCATAATATTATAAGAAAGGGATTGGCAGTAGTGGGAAACTGCCAGGGAAACGGGTGCACATCTCATCAACAAGGGTACCTGTATAATGAATATTTGAATACCTGACCCTGAATTGTAACCTACATCTTTAAAATTAAATTTTTTAAAGAAATGATCCAACTGTATATGTCCACAATAAACTCAATTCCAATAAAATGGCAAACACATGTAAAACATATAATGATGGAAAAAGATACTCAACACTAACCATTAAATGAATGAAAGCAAGAATGGTCAGGTTAATACCAGATAAAATAGACTTCATAGCAAAAAAACTATGAGACAGAGAGGAATGCTACATTAAAAACTCAGTTCATAAAGACATCATAATACGATGTGCATCATGCATATCCACAGATCATAAAACATAGCTGCAGAATATGTAAAACAAAAACTGCTAGAAAAAATGGTGAAATAACCAAAGTAAGAATTATAGTCAGGACAAAAAAGTTATCTTTAAGTATAAAGACAACTACACATAAAATCCACAAGAATATAGAGTGCAGTAACAGGATTATTGTGGAATGAATTGTACTTTCCCTCAAAATATGCTGAAATCCTCACCTCCAGTAACTGTGAATGGGACTCCACAAGACCATTAGGGTGAGCCTTAATCCAACATGTCTGTGTCCTTACATAAAGGGGTAATCTGGACACAGAGACAGAAACACAGGGAGAATGCCTTATGAAAATGAGAAATGAGATTGGGTGATACATTCTAAGTCAAGAAAAAGTAAATATTACCAGCAAATAATCAAACACTGGGAGAAAAGTAGGGAAGAGATTCTCCTTCAAAGCTCTGAAAATAAATCAACACTGTCCAACACCCTTACCCCAGACTTCTAACCTCTACAATTATAAAGTAATACATTTTTGTTGGTACCAGCTTGTGGTACTTTGTTATGGAAGTCCTAGGAAAATAATACAAACATCAAACAAAATAATTTAGTTAAAATGTATAGATAACTTTACCCACTACAACAGAATATACTTTATTTTCAAGTGTCTAATAAACATTAATTATAATAGACCATATAGTGAGCCATCCAAAAAACTGAACACATTTAAAGGAATTCAAATTATGTAGAATGTGTTTTCTGGACACAATTAAATTAAACTAAAAATTAATAACAAAAAGATCATAGAAATACCTAAGGACTTGGAAAATCTTCAAACTAAACCATATATATATTACAAAACAATTTACCTAATGCAAAGTTTTGGTGAAATTTTAAAATACATGTAATTAAATACAAATATAATAATACAACATATCAAAATTTGTGAGACCTAGCTAACACAATATTGAAAGAGAAATTTATAACACTAAATACATACATTATAACTGAGAAAATTCTCAAATAGTCTAAACATCCATCTCAAGAAACCTGAAAAATAAGAGCAAAATAAGCTCAAAGTGGAAAGAAACTAATAATAAAGGTAAAAGTCGAAATCAATGACATTTTAAAAAGAAAAAGCCATAGAGAAATACTGAAGAAACAAAAAAGATGTTTGTCTTAGTCCATTTCTACTGCTATAACAAAATGATGTGAAGTGGGTAATTTATAAAGACTAGACATTTATTTTTCACAATTCTGGGGACTGGAAATTCAAGATCAAGGCATCAAATGAATCAATGACTTTTGAAAGTTCAATCTCTGTTTCTAAGGTGACACCTTGAACAACGAGTCTTCAGGAGGGGAGAAATATTGTTTCCTCACATGATGGAAGGGACAGAAAAATAAAAAGAGAAGGCAGTTCTCTAAAACCTCTTTTAAAATGGCACTAATATACACAAGTGTGGAGCCCATATGGCCAAATCACCTCCCAAATGTCACATCTTCTAACTACCATTACTTTGTAGATTAGGATTCAAAGTATAGGTTGGGGGAAACACATTCAGAATATAGCAAAGTTTTTAAAAGATACATAACATTGACAAGTTTCTAGAAAGACTTTAAAAAAGCAAATTACACATATCAGTAATGAAACATATAACTATACACTATGCAGTCATCAAAAGAATAATATGGGGTTGCTGCACACAATTTTATACATGAAAATTGGACAATTTAGGTAAAATTGAATAATTATTTAAGAAATTCAAACTACCACAACTCACCTAAAATGAAATAGATAATCTGAATTATCTTATTACAATTTTTTAAAAGTACATTTAAAATGAAACCTCTCCTCTCCCAAAAGGCCAAGATGGTTTCACTGGAAAGTTTGCCAAAGTATTTAATGAAAACTAATACTATATCTATAGAATCTCTTCCAAAAAATAGAAATGAGACAATATTGTTCAACTCATTTTATAAGAACAGTATTACACTGATCCAAAACCAGGCAGAATTTAATAGAAGAAAAAGAAAACACATTGCAAACTTCACAAATATAGATGCAAAAAATCTTTACCAGAATATTAGTAAATAGAATTTAGAAATATATGTAAAGAATTATACACCATATTTCATAATTTAGTAATGCTAAGTTGCTTATTTTCAAATACAAGAAATGTTATCCATCATTTTGTAAAGCTAAAATAAAAAAAATCTATTGATTCAGAATAAAATGTAGTATCTGACAAAATTTGACACCCATTCATAATAAAAACTTTCTGAAAACTAGGAGTTGTGGGGAACTTCCTAAACTTGATTATTTAAAAAATCCTTAAAATAACTGCAACTCACATAATACTTAAGCATGCTATAATATCCCTCTAAGACTGAATGTCTGCCCCCACCCCAAGAATGGGGACATGCAAGATTGTTCCCATCATTTGTATTCAACATAGTACAGGAGTTTCTAGCCAGGCCAATGAAGCAAGAAGAAAAAAATAATAAATATCAGCAAAGAAGAAATAACACTGCTTCTATTTGCAAGTAGCATGATGATCTCCATTAAAAATGTTTTAATTGTGGTTTTAGTTTTTAAAAGTTTATCTCATTGATACATTCATTGATACATAATAGTTGTACATATTTATGGAATACATGCAATGTTTAGATCCACACATACTCTGTAATAATCAAATACTGGCGATCGAAATATTATTACCCCAGCATTTATTATTTCTTGGTGTTAAGAACATTTCAAATCTTCTCTTCCAGATACTTTTAAATATACAATAAGTTATTGTTAACTATAGCCACCCTAATGTGCTATCAATCACTAGAACTTATTCCTTATATTAAAAAAACACATATATAAACACATATAAGACATATAATATCAGCAATTATTATTTATTGAAAAAGACTTTAAGAAATTGAAGATTTTCAGTAATTTTTTCTATTATAAAACATATAACAATATTATTTAAAGTTTCTACATCCTTAGATTCTAAAACACCACAGTAATTCATACATTAGCTAGGTTTGAAGTTACATAACAAGAACCTCTCATCAGAAGAGAAGCAGATCAGAGATGCACAGGATAGAGTCACTGGACTACTTAGCATTAGCAGTGTTTCTATACGGAAACATCATCCTAGGAAAACACCAACCTTAGAAACTGTGCATGTTCAATCCTCCTGGGATCTTAATGAAAGGAACAGATCATCACTTATATTACTACATCCTCTGGTTTTTAAGTAAGAAGGTGTGGAAAGAGAACAAATAAACAAGGTTTTGGAATGAAAAAAAAAATCAAGGCATCTATAAACACTCCTAGGGCTAATTACTGAGCTTTGCAAGGTCTCATAGTTCAACATATATTAACCAACTATATGTCTACATGCTAGATATAAACACATAAAAGCCAATAGTATTTCAAAAAATATATTATGAATTTAAAATTTAACAAAACTTGTACAAAATGTGCACGCATGCTACACTTGTACAAAATAATCATGAGAGAAATAAAATAATACTTAAATAAGTGGAGAGACACGGCATGTTTATGGATTTAGAAGACTCCAGAAAAGATTCCAAGATGGCAACACAATCAATCAGAGTGTGTGAGTCTCCATATAAATGAGTGTGCATTGGAAGAATATGCATGCAAATGCATAGGCAAGTGGGTGTGCGAGAATCTGACTGGGGATGCAAAAAAAAAGCAGCCCAAACTCTCCAGCTGAGGTGCCTGTCCCACATGTGGCTACTTGGAACTCAGCATGCTCCATGGCCCAGAGGCAGGCGCCATCTCTAAGATCCTACTCAGAAGAAAGTGGCAAAAAAACAGTGCTGCCAGCACCACTCACCAACACAGCCTCTGGTGCCAGATTGGACATTGGCAGCTGGGATTGCAGAGAAAATACACTGGAGGAACTAATCACCCAATCACAGTGAAGAAAAAAGACACAGAGAAGCCCAATAGACTTTTTCCTCAGTCTCTAATCTCTGAGACTGAGGGGCGAATTCAGAACCTCTCTGAGACTGATCACTGTAAATCCAGAGAAGATATCCAAGATGTAGTATCCCCAGAGGAACAGGCCCCCAGAGGAGACCCAGTTGCCCCATCACCCTAAGTGAAACATTTGTGATACTATGGCTGAAACTGGAGACAAGCAACTAGCCTGTAGCAGATGAGTAGGGTTGAGTTTTAAACTGATTCAGCACTTTTCCCCCCAGTGAATTGTGAGGCATGTGACCCAGGTGAGGAGCAGCCTAAGGCACACACAGACAGGGCTAAACACAGGCATGTCTGTTAGGGACAGTTCATAACTTCCCTCTAACAGCATGGTGAGCAGAGGGACAGATCCAGAAGTCAGAGACCCTTCCCCTCTTCCTTGACCCAAGAGAGTGGTAATAAGTCATGCTGAAAAGGAACCAAAAGTTTCAGAAACTCCACAAGAGGGGACTCAAGGATTACAAAGGAAATTTTTCATTCTTTTTGTTGGTTCTTTGTTTTTTTAATTATTTTTAAAATATTTTTATTTTTAATTTTTTTTCCTGCTCTCTATATATTTTGCTAGGTGTGTGTATATTTTGTTTTGTTTTATTCCTTCTTCTTTTTGTTTTTTCACATAAGAGTATATACGAGTGTGAAAACATCCTCATGTTGTTGGGACTTTTTCCTTTTTCTCTTTTTACTGGTTTGTTTGTCCATCTATTTGTTGGTTTGTTTGTTTTTCCCTTCTCTACTTCATTCTCTTCATTGTCCTTTCTTCTCTCATCTCTCTTTCTCAGTTCTTTTCCTTTCCCTTGTTATTTTGTATGCAGGAGATACACATATATTCCCATTTTTGCATGGACATACTGTAAGGTGGTGGAAAGTGGGTCCAAGGGGGCCCACACCTTAGTCAGCAAACATTTTGATCTGCAGGCAGCTTTTGAATATTAGCACCCCAATATACCTTATTCAAATCTCAAAGCTGCAAAAGGACAGCACAGCTCTCCACTCCCAACCCAGCTTTAAAATTGAATAAATCCAGAGGCTTTATCTCAGGAAGAATAGCGGTTGAGCAAGCAGAAGTGAAAACTAATCCCTCTATCACTGAGCAACAGAAGCAAAGAGAAAATTAAAATTCTTCACAAAAGTGGAGGAATCAATAAAAAAAAACAACCACAGGTAACTCACAGAGCCCTAGAAAGATCATGCTGCCGAATACAGACTTTGGAACTCAAACAATGAAGAATGCCCAGATCAACTGATCTCAGACCACAAATGCAGAAATCAAGGAATGGTTGGAGTAGATGAATAAGAACCAAGAAAAGCAAGAGAAAAACATGAAAGAATTAATTGCAAACATTCAAGTCATAAAGAATACAGTCAATGAAACAAATAATAAACTGACAAGCATAGAAAGCAGAATTGACCAAGCAAAAGAATCTCAGAGCTTGAAGACTAAAACATGGAACTAACTTAATCCATTAAAAAACATAGAAAGAAAGGTTAAAAAGACAGAAGAAAGCCTTCAAGAGATGTGTGATTATATCAAGAGGCCAAATTTATGCCTGATCAGTATCCCTGACGCAGAAAAGGAGACCAAGAGCATGGTGGAACAAACATTCCATAAAGTCATCCAAGAAAATTTCCCTTATCCATTCAGAGGTGCAATCATCCAAACACAAGAGATTCAGAGAACCCCTGCAAAGCATCAAATGAGAAGACCAAAACCTAGATATGTAGTAATTTGCTTACACAAAGTAGGTTTTAAAGAAAAAAATCCTAAAGGCAGCAAGAGAGAAAGGTCTGGAACAGATGACTTTCCAGTGGAATACTACAAGATGTACAATGAGGAACTGATACCAATCCTATTGGAAGTATTCCAGGCAATTGGGAAAGATGGAACTATACCCAAATCATTTTATGAAGCTAACATCACACTGATACCAAAATCAGGTAAAGATCCACTAAAGAAAGAAAACTATAGGTCAATATCCCTGATGCAAAAATTCTCAACAAGATTCTAGCAAATCAGATGCAACAACACATCTCAAACATCATCCACCGTAACCAAGTAGGTTTCATCCCCACAATGCAGGGTTGGTTCAACATCAGTAAGACCATAAATATAATTAGATACATCAACAGACGCAAAAACAAGAATTGCATAATTATATCATTAGATGCAGAAAAAGCTTTTGATAAAATTCAGTATCCCTTCTAGATAAAAACTCTTTAACACCTAGGCATAGATGGGACATACCTCAAAATAGTAAGAGCCATCTATAATAAACCCACAGCCAACATACTGCTGAGCAGACAGAAATTGGAATCATTCTTCTGAAAAGTAGAAAAAGACAAGGCTGCCCAATTTCAACTCTCCTGTTCAACATTACGTCGGAAGTCCTAGTTAGAGCAGACAAGAGAAAGAAATCAAGGGTATCTAAATATAAAAAAGATGAAGTTAAGTTATCCCTCTTTGTGGATGACATGATTCTATACCTTGAAAACCCAAGAGAATCTGTCAAAAAAACCTCCTTGCACTGATAAAGGACTTTGGAAAAGTCTCGGGGTAGAAAATCAATAAGCAAAAGACCATTGCATTCTCATACACCACAATAAACAGACAGAGAACCACATAAAAAATGAAAAAGCACAATCCCTCACAATAGCCACACACACACACAAAAAAAAGAAATGAAATGCCTTGGCATCTTCCTAACCAGACAAAAGTGAAAGTTCTTTACAATGAAAACTACAAAACACTGCTCAAAGAAGTCCAAGAAGACACAAACAACTGAAAAAATATTCCATGCTCGAATTGGAAGAATCAATATTGTTACTCTGTCCATTCTACCCAAGGCAATTTACAGATTCAATGCAATAAAATTACCAACATCATTCTTCTCAGACCTGGAAACAACAATACATAAATTCATATGGAAGCTTAGACAACTATGAACAGCCAAAGCAACCATTAGCAAAATAAACAAAGTGGGAGGTAACACACTTTCAGACTTTAAACTTTATTTTAAGGCTACAATAATCAAAACAGCCTTGTATTGTTACAAGAACAAGCCTATAGATCAACGGAACAGGATAGAGATTCCGGAAGCAAAACTTCAATTTCTCAACCAATTCTACTTCAACAAAGCCTTCACCAACAACCAATGGGAAGAGGAGAACTTATTAAGTAAATGGTGCTGGGAAAACTGGCTGACCACATGTAGAAGAATGAAGCAGGACCCTGACTTATCACCATACACAAAAATCAACTCTAAATGGATCAAAGACCTAAATGTAAAACCTCAAACTATAAGAGTCATAGAAAACGCAGGAAACACCCTTATGCTAATTGGAACTGGCAACCAATTCCTGATTAAAACCCTAAAAGTCTATTCCATAAGAGATAAGATAGGCAAGTGGGACCTCATCAAACTGAAAAGCTTCTTTAAGGCAAGAGAAACCATCAAGAGAGTGGGGAGACAACCCACAGAATGGGGAAAAAACTATTTGCCCACTGTAAAGGCCTAATATCTAGGATCTACAAGGAACTCAAAAGTGCTGAAAGGAAAAAAACAAACAACCCTATTAAAAAGTAGGCAAAGGATATGAATAGACATGTCTCAGAAGAAGACATGTTCAGTCTCACTAATCATCACAGAAATGCAAATTAAAATCACACTGAGATACCGCCTAACTCCAGTCAGGATGGCCATCATCAATAACTCTAAAAACAACCAATTTTCAAGAGGATGCAGGGAAAAGGGAACACTTCTACACTGCTGGTAAGAGTATAAACTAGTACAACTTCTGTGGAAAACAATGTGGTGTTTTCCAAAAGATCTAAAAATTGACTTCCTATATGACCTAGCAGTCCTCTTTCTGGGAATATACCTGGAGGAACTCAAATCATTCCACAAAAAATATACCTGTAGACACATGTTTATTGCAGCATTATTCACAATAACAAAAACATGAAACCAACTGTACTGCCCGTCAAAAGTGAACTGGATAGAAAAAAAAGGAGGTACATATACACAATGGAATATTACACTGTCATAAATAAGGACAAAATTATGGACTTTGCAGCAATTTTCATGAATTTAGAGTCTATAATACTCAGTGATTTATCACAGAAACAGAGAACTGAGTACCCCATATTCTCACCCATAAAAAAGGACCCTAAACATTTATCATAATACTATAAGAAAGGGATTGGTGGTAGCAGGTGGGGAGGGTACATAACATTAATAAGATTACCTGATCTGAAACCAGGCAAAGTGGGGAGCAAAAAAAACCCCAAACTTTACCTGTATGATGTACTTGTGTACCTAATTTTGAATTCTACAGCACATCTTTAAAATAACAAAAGAAAAGAAAAGAATATATATTTAGGCTTAAAAAAGATTGGACCTTGGCTTCTATCTAATAATATGCATAAAATAGAATTTGAAATAAATTATTTATCTGATCCAAGAGTTACATTCTACATCCTTTAGAAAACAAAGCAAACAAAAACATAGGAAAATATTTTCATGACGTGGTAACAAAAATACCTCATTAACAAAGACCATTTAGGCTCAGTGGCTTAGCCTGTAATCCCAGCTTTGGGAGGCTGAGGTGAGTGGATTGCTTGAGCCCGCGGGTTCGAGACCTGCCTGGGCAACTTGGCAAGCCCTCATCTCTACAATAAATCAAAAAATCAGCTGGGCATGGCAGCGCGTGCCTGTAATTCCGGCTACTCGGAAGGCTGAGGCGGAAGGATCGCCAGAGCCCAGCAGGTCAAAGCTGCAGTGGTCGAAAGTGGCTACTGCACTCCACTGGGCAACAGGGTAAGACTCCAACTCAAAAAAAAATAAAAATAAACCAAGACCAGTAAACAAAGTTATAAATAAAAGGTAATAAATTAACCATTATTGATAATAGAATAATAGTAGACAATAGATAAATAATAGAAAGGCAATTATGCAAAATATGAGAGAATGTCTCAAAAAGTCACATGACAAATGCAATGAAAATATATGAATTGTCCACAGCACAAGTAAAGTATAGCCAGCGACAGAGTCACTAGAAAAATATAAATTGAAATCAAATTAAGATATCAAATGTAGAGAAGCCAGGGCTCTTCCATATCTCTTATGCAAGGTAAAATGTACAACCACATTGAAAAATATTTGATTGATTTCTTATAAGTTAAATATATACCTCCCTTTTAAGCAAGCAATGTTACCTCTAGGTATCTAAGAAAAATGAAATAAAAATACATGTTCATAAAAGAACTTACAAAATAATTTTGTAGCATATCATTCACAATAGCAAAAACTGGACATAACCCATCAACATGAAAATTCATTGATCATCAGAGTTATGGACACACAATACAATTCTGTTCACAAAGAAAAAAATTTTTTGAATTTGCACATTTTTCTAGTTCCTTTCCTCTATTGCTTTCTTTGTTTTATTTATTTATTTGTTTGTTTCACTGCAGTTCCCACTGCCTCCATAGATGCCAACAGTCCTCACTATAGGAAATTCCCAAAGTTCTCACTAGCCCCAAATCCAATTTGTAGCATATCCAGGAGTAAGAACACTGAAGGGATTTCTTTCAGTTGAAACAAAACATGCTGATTAAAATCATAAAATTATATAGTAAGAATAATATAATAATATTCAAACTACTTTATGACTATAATAGTGGTGTGTAAGAAAAATTTATCTCTACTACAGTAGATAAAAGAAAAAACGTTTTTTTGAAAAGATACAAATTTTATAATGATGTAAATTTTGGCATAAAAATACAAAATAGTGGGGAGAGAAAAAAGGCAGAACTATATATGATCAAAGTTAGGTGATTATTACCTTACATACCCTATTATAAGAATAATATTTGTATGTATGCCTTATGGTAGCTACAAGAAAAAAATCTATAGTATATGCACAATATAAAAAGAAAGAATTCAAAGCAGACCACCACTGAAAACCATCAAACTACCAATGAAGATAGCAAAAGAAGAAAGAAAGTATATGCCAAACAACCAGAACATCAAATACAAAATGGCAATAGTAAGTCCTTACATATCAATACTTACTTTGGATGTAAATGGATTAAATTTTCAAATCAAAGCTCAATGGTTGAATGATTTTTTTAAAAAAAGAAAAAAGACCCAACTGTATACTGCCTATAAGAGACTCACTTTGCCCATTTTCAAGAACACACATAGACTGAATGTGCAGAGTTAGAAAGATATATTGCACAAAAATGGAAACCAAACAAGAACAGGAGTAGCTATACTTATATCAGACAAAATAGAATTTAAGACAAAAACTATATGAAAAGATTAAGAAGTTCATTTAATGATGATATATTTCCATCAAGAAAATATAGAAACTGTGAATGTATATGCATTCAACATTGGTATACCTAACATATAAAACAAATATTTTTAAAAAATGAAAGAAGAAACATTGAAATTCAGTAATAGGAGAGGATTTCGATATGGCAATTTCAACAGTGAACTGGCCATCAAAATAGAAAATTAATAAATGTTGTACTTAAATTGCAATGTATACAAAATAGACCTGACAGATATAAAAAGAACATTTTATTCAACAGTGACAGAAAACTCGAGTAAGCAATATATCACAATATTCCAGAATAGATTGCATACTAGGTAACAAAACAAGTCTCAACAAATTTAACAAGATTGTAATCATATCAAGTATCTTTTCTGATCACAGTGTTATGAAATCAAAAATCAATAAAGGGAGAAAAATGAAAAAAATCACAAATATGTAAACAATGAATGGGAAAAAGAAAAAAAGAAAATGGGGAAGAAAAAAATATAGTGATAAAAACAAAATAGAAATACAACATACCAAAACTTTTGGAATGCAACAAAAGCAGTTCTAAGAAGAAAATATATTGCTATACATGCATATATAAAAAATTTAAAAATATTAAAGACAAACAGCCCAATATTACACCTAAAGGAACAACAAGAAGAAACAAAGCCCAATGTTATCAGAGGAAAAAAAATAACAAAGACTAAAGCAGAAAACAATAAATTAAAGACAATAAAAACAATAGAAAAGATCAACAAAACTTGAAAAGGTAAACTAAATCACATGATTAGATTAAAAAATAGAATGGAGTGGACAATTAAACCCAAATAAATGATATTAGAAATTAAAGAAGAGACATTACAGTTGATGTTACAAAATAAAAAGCATCATAAGAGATTATTGTGAATACTTATATGCTCAAAAAAATAGAAAAACCTTGATGAAATGGATATATTCCCAGAAACATATAACCTAGCGAAACTGAATAAATTATAATTAAAATCCCTAAACATACCAATAACAAATAAGGAAATTAATTCAGTAATTAAAAATCTCCTGTCAAAGAGAAGCCCAGAACCTAATGACTTCATAAGTGAATTATTCCAAACATTTAAAGGAAAACTGGGATTTCAAAAAAGATGGTGGTGTAGCCAGTCAGACTGCATGAGTCCCTGTGCATGAGTGATTGTATGTGTAATTTTGCGTGTGTTTCTGTGTGAAAGTGGGACTGTAAGAGGCTGACAAGTGGCCAGAGCCTTCCTCATGAAGCTGCTGATGCCACAGCTGCTCTGCTTGGACCCTAGCACTTTCCAGAGCGCAGAAGTTGAGTGTTATCTTCTAAAATCAGCAGAACTTTTCCCAAGAACAGTTGGAGTGATTGCCCACCCCAACACCGAAGTGCCAGGCTGAACACTGGCAGTGAGGGCCACGGCAGGAGAGTGCAACAAGGGAGCCTGAGGCAGAGTCCCAAGGAAACAGTGGGGAGAAGCCATCCCAATCTTGGACTGGGCTCCAGAACCTTGTCACTGGGTCCCAAGATCCAGAGACTTTGGTAACTGCTAGAGAGGGAGTTATCCACACCATTGGTGACAGGAACAGCAGCTGGCAGAGACATTAAGCAGACTCTTTAATGCCTGGGCAGAGAAGTACTCTAGGGTGGCCTCTACAGAACAGCAGAACTACTGCATCTTGGAATCAGGTACTATCTCTGTGTTGCATTGGGACTGCTCTTTGAGACCTCAGAGAACATGGTCCCCAGTGCACAAGCCCTGGCAGGTAACAGCTGGTGCGGAATCCCAAATGATCCACCCTCCACCCTGAGCCAGAGCTCAGGGACAATAGACACAGAGCTCAGGGACAATAGACACAATAGGAACTGCCTGAGAAAAGGCTGGTGAGTGCCTGACTCCCTTCTACCCCAAGCAACAAGTAAAATAGATCAGGAGATCAGGGCAAAGACAGGAGGACCAATTCCCCTGCCATGAACTGGATTCCCTCTCCCAGAATGCTGGGAGAGGAAGGAAGGTAGTAAGATCCTGAGAGACACTGTGTCAGTTTATTTTAGCCTCCTTCCCTCACATGGACATGGGACAGCTAAGTTATTTTAGCCTCCTTCCCTCACATGGGCATGGGATAGCTACTAATTGCAAGCAACAGAGGGTGACGATTTTACATCTCAAGTTCCAGCAGTGAATAGGGAACCTGCAGTAATAGCTGTGCAGTCTCAGAACTCATCACAAGAGGAAGTCCGCCCTCAAAGAGATATACTACAGCTGAGAACTCTTCATCAACTTTTTTTGTTTTGTTTTGTTTTGGTTTGGTTTGGTTTGGTTTGTTTGGGGGCTATTGGTTTGTTCGATTATCTCATTTGGTTGCTTTGTTTGTTGGTTGGTTTTCTCTTTACTTCTTTTATTTCTCTCTCTCTGTTTTTTAATTTTTTTTCTTCCTTTTCTATTTTTATTTCCTCTTTATCTTTCTTACTCTTCCTTCTCTTTTAGCTCTCTTTTCCCTCTTATATCCTGTCTTGGACTCAGGGACTTTGCAAGTATACCCACTGTATGGACATATTGTACAGAGAAAAAGATTGAGTCCCAGCTGGCCTATTCACCAGATAGAAAACATTATGACCTGCCAATAAATCCAATAGGTTCATAATCCTTGTAGCACCCCCTCCCCCCTAGTAAGTGCTCAAAAATCATCTACCATGACCAAGTAGACTTCATCCCCAGGATGCAGGGCTGCCTCGACATCCACAAGACCATAAATGTAATTAAATACATCAACAGATGTAAAAACAAGAACCACATGATTATATCATTAGATAACGAACAAGCTTTCGAAAAAAAATCCAGCATCCTTTCTTGATAAAAGCCCTTGGACACCTAAGCATAGCAGAAACATACCTCAAAATAGTAAGACACATCTATAATAAACCCACAGTCAACATATTTTTAAAAGGACAGAAATTAGAAGGACTTACCCTGAAAACTGGGACAAGACAAGGTTGCTCACTCTCACCGCTACCTGTTCAACATGGTGTTGGAAGTCCTAGCTAGAGCAATCAGACAAGAGGAGGAAAACAGAGGTATCCAAATAGGAAAAGAAGTCAAGTTATCCTTCTTTGTTTATAATATGAACCTATACCTTGAAAATCCAAGAGAATTTGTCAAAAACCTCCTTGCACTGATAAAAGATTTCAGTGAAGTCTCAGAGTACAAACTCAACTTGCAAAAGAAGACCTTAACGTTCTTAAACACCAACAACAAACAAGAATAGAGATTCCGGAAGCAAAACCTCAATTTCTCAACCTACTCAATTTCAACAAAGCCTCCACAACAACCACTGGGGGAGGAGAACCTACTCAGTAAATGATGTTGGGAAAACTGGCTGACCACATGCAGAAGAATGAAACAAGACCCCTACCTGTCACCATACACAAAAATAAACTCCAAGTGGATCAAAGACCTAAATGTAAAACCTCAAACTTTAAGAATCTTAGAAAATGCAAGAGACATCCTTACAGAAATTAGAATAGACATCCAATTTCTGATCAAAATCCCAAAAGCCCACGCCATAAGAGATAAGATAGACAAGTGGGACCTCATCAAACTAAAAAGTTTCTCCAAAGCAAAAGAAACCATCAAGAGAGATGGGAGACAGCTCACCAAATGGGAAAAAATATTTGCCAACTAAATATCTGACAAAGGCCGACATCCAGGATCTATAAGGAACTCAAACATGCTGAAAAGAAAGAAACAAATAGTCACATTAAAAAGTGAACGAAGCCGGGCTCGGTGGCTCAGCCTGTAATCCCGCGCCTTTGGGAGGCTGAGGTGAGTGAATTGCCTGCTGCTCGCGGGTTCGAGACCCGCCTGGGCAGTCGAGACCTCATCTCTACAATAAATCAAAAAAAATTAGCCGGGCGTGGTAGCGGGCGCCTGTAATTCCGGTTTACACGGAAAGCTGAGGCGGAGGATCACCGGAGCCCAGCAGGTCGAGGCTACGGTGGCCAGGAGCGGCCACTGCACTCCAGTCTGGGTGACTCAACTCAAAAAAAAAAAAAAGTGAACGAAAGATATGAGTAGACACTTCTCAAAAGAAGACATATGAATAGCCAAGAGACTCATGAAAAAAAGCTCAGCCTCATTAATCATCAAAGAAATGCAAATCAAAACCACATTGAGATAGCACCTAATCCTAGTAAGAATGACCATCGTTAATGAAACAAAAAACAACAGATGTTGGTGAGGATGCAGAGTAAAGGAAACACTTCTACACTGTTGGTGGGAATGTAAACTAGTTCAGCCTCTATGGAAAACAGTGAGGTGATTCCTAAAAGAACTAGAAATTGACCTTCCATATGACTCAGCAATCACTCTTCTGTGAATACATCCAGAGGAACTTAAATCACTCTACAAGAAAGATACCTGCACATGCATGTTTATTGCAGCGCTATTTACAGTCGCAAAAACATGAAACCAACTGTGCTGCCCATCGAAACTGAACTGGATAAAAAAAATATGGCAATATACATTATTGAATATTATGCAGCCATAACAAAGAACAAAATTATGGACTTTGCACCAACTTAGATGGATTTAGAGTCCATAATACTCAGTAATTTGTCACAAAGAACAGAGTACTACATGTTATTACTCATAAGTGGACCCTCAACATTTACCATAATACTCTAAGAAAGGGATTGACAGTAGCTGGAAACTGCTGGAGGGTGGGGGTGGGGGGTACATAACATCAATAAGGGTACCTGATCTCATACAAGGCAAAGTGGGGACCAAAGGGAGGCCCAAACTTTACCTATACAATGACCACTTGCATACATAATCCTGAATTGTACCCCACATCTTTAAAATAAAATAAAAAATACATTTAAAAAATAAAAATAATTTTGTACATATTTGAGAGTTAATTCACAAAATCAAAAATAAATGTAAATACATATTTCCAAAAAAGGAAAGCTAATACATCTAACAACAATAATTCTTAAATTCTTTCAAAAAATTGAAGAGAAAGGCAATCTTCCAAACTCATTTTATGATGTCAGCATTATCCTGACACCAAGCCATAAAGACATTAGAATAAAATTACAGGTCAATGAACCTGATAAATATAAATGCAAAAATGCTCAACAAACACTAGTAAACCAAATTCAACGGCACATTAAAAGATTATGCACCATGATTAAGTTGAATTTGTTCTTGGAATGCAAGGATGATTCGATATGTTCATATTTGCAAGTGTGATTCACCACATAGCAAATGAAGTACAAAAACTATGTGATCATCTCAATAGCTGCAGAGTAAGAATTTAACAAAAGTCAGCATTCTTTTATCAGAAAAATTCTCAAGAAATTAGATACAAAAGGTATGCATCTTAACACAATGAAGGCCATATATAACAAGTCCATTGTTGACATCATTCTCAATGTTGAAATGTCAAAAACTTTTCCTCTAAGATCAGGAACAAGACAAGAATATCCAAACTCACTTTTAGTCAACATAGTCCTGGAAGTCCTAGTAAGAACAATTAGACAAGAAAAAGAAATAAAAGACACTCAAATATAAAAGGAATAAGTGAAATTTTTTATGTTTGCAGGTGATATAATCTTATATTTAAACTCTAAAGACATCATCAAAAATCTGTTAGAACTAACAGGAGAGTTGCAGGATGAAAAAACCAACATACAAAAATAAGTAGAATTTCTATATACTAATAACAAACCATCTGAAAAAAAAGAAAACAATCTCATATATAATTATTAATGCAAAAAATAAAATACTTAGGAATAGATTTAACCAAGGAGGTGAAATATCTGAACACTGAAAACTATAAAATATTGGTGAGCAAAACTGAAGAACAGACAAATACATTGAAAGACATTCTGTATTTGTATAATGAAAGAATTACTATTTTTTTAATGTCTATAATACCCAAATCGATCTACAAATTCAATGCAATCCCTATCAAAATTCCAATGTCTTTTTTTATATAAATATAAAGAAATTCTAAAATTTATAGAAACCACAAACATCTAGGAGAGCCAAGAAAATCTAGAGCAATATGAATAAAGCTGAAGGTATCATACTCTTTGATTTTAAATTATACTACAGCCAGGCTCGGTGGCTCAGCCTGTAATCCCGCACCTTTGGGAGGCTGAGGTGAGTGGATTGCCTGAGCCCGCGGGTTCGAGACCCGCCTGGGCAGCGAGACCTCATCTCTACAATAAATAAAAAAATCAGCCGGGCGTGGTAGCGCATGCCTGTAATTCCAGCTGCTTGGAAGGCTGGGGCGGAAGAATTGCCAGAGCCCAGCAGGTTGAGGCTGAGAGCGGCCACTGCACTCCAGTCTGGGTGACAGAGTGAGACTCCAACTCAAAAAAAAAAATTATACTACAAAGACTTGGTGTTGACAACATCATGGCATCGGCAGAAAAATAAGCACATAGGCCAATGAAACAAAATTGAAATTCCCAAATTAACCTATTCATTCACAGTCAGTTGATTTTTGCAAAGGGTGTCAAGAATACAGTAGAAATAGGATCGTTTCATCCATCAGTGGCTTTAAGAAAATTGGATACTTATATGTAGAGGAATTAAATTAGAACCTTGTCTTACACCAAATACCAAAATTAACTCAAAATGAATTAAAGGCTTGAGTATACAACCTGAAACTTTAAAACTATTTTTTAAAATAGAGCAAAATCTTTATGACATTGGTCTGAGAAATGATTTCTTTTTTAATATGACCACAGAAGCATAAGCATCAAAAGCAAAGAGACAAATAAGATTACATTAAACTAAAAAGCTTCTGAATAGCAAATAGAGTAATTAACAGAGACGAAACAATCTGTGGACTGGGGAAAAAATGTCCAAGCTATATGTCTAACAAATAATTGGTGTTCAAAATATATAAGATACTTATACAACTTAATAGCAATAAGACAAATAATCTTACTTTTTTAACACACAAAACACCTGTATAGACATTTCTCAAGAAAAGACATACACATGGACAACAGATATGTTAAATATTCAACATCACTAGTTATTAGAATAACTAGCAAAATAAAACTACAAGTATCATTGTCTACTTCTTAAAATGACTATTATAAAAAATAAATAAATTAGCCAGGCGTGGTAGCGCCTGTTGCTCTGGCTACTTGGAAAGATCAACAGAATTTACTAACTTTTTACTAGATTGATGAGAGACTGAGAGAGAGACAACTCAAAGATTAGAATTGCTAGTATCACAAATGAAAGAAGAGACATTACTATTAATTTTAGACACAAAATGATTATATTATTAGGAATACTATAAACAATTGCATAACAATAAATTACATAACTTAGATAAACAAATTCACAGAAAGACCCAAACAAACCAAAACTGACTAAAGAAGAAGTAATCGGAATAGGTCTATAATAAAGTCATTAAAGTTCTCAAAAAAAAAATTGGCATCAAGTATATGAAAAAAATTCTCAGTATCACTAATCGTCAGAAAAATCAAATCAAAGCTATAATGAGATATTAACTTATATATTTTAAAAATTAAAATAACTATCTTCAAAAAGATAAAATTAAGTGTTTGTGTTGATGTGGTGAAAAGGCAACTCTTATACACTGATTGTAACAATGTAAATTAGTATAACCATTATGGGGTTTCCTGAAAAAAGCAGCACTACCATGTGAGCCAGCATGGATACATATCCAAAGAGAATTAAATTATGATTTCAAGAGACATCTGCATGCCAGTGGTCATTTCAACACTAGTCACAACAGCCAAATAAAGAGCATATATGGCAATCCCACAGCTAATATTATATGCAGTTGTGAAAAGCTGAAATATTTTCCTCTGAGATCAGGAGCAAGACAATGCTGTCCACTCTCATAACTTCTATTTAACATAGCACTAAAAGACCTCACTATAGGCTAGACAACATAAATTAGACAACAACAAAAAATAATAAGAATCATCTAAATTTGAAAGGAAGAAGCAAACTTGTTTGTTTGCAGATGACATGACCTTATGCATAGAAAAACTTGATCACTCTAAAAAAAAAAGGTTACAGCCAATAAATGAATTCAGTAAAAGAACACAAAATCATCATGCAAAAATCATGTAAAATTTAATTCAAAATAGATTTTAAAAAACTAACAGAAGAACTATAATGATAAAACTCTTAGAAGAAAAACAATGAGAAAAATCTTCACGATATTGGATTTGACAATTTTTTAATTCAAAAATCAGAAGACAGTCATTAAAAAAAGAAATAAACTTTACTTTTTCAAAATTAAAACATTTTGTACATTAAAGGACACTTACAGGAAAGTAAAAAGACTGCCTTTTCATAATAGAAAAATATTTCCAAATTACATATCTGATAAGGGATAAAATCTAATATATTAAGCTCCTACAACTCAGTAACAAGAAAATAACCTAATTGAAAAAGTCAAAGTGCTTAAATAGATATTTCTTCAAAGAAGATAAGCACATGATCAATAAGCGTGTAAAAATGTTCTGCATCAATAATTGTTAGCACATACAAATCAAAACCTCAATAAGATACCAATTCAAAACTACTAAGGTGGCTATTATTTTTTAAAAAGCAAGCAAGCAATTATTAACAGGCAGCAAAAAACATTGGGGAGGGTGTGCAGAAATTGGAATTTGTGTGCATTGTTCCTGTACCCACTATGAAAAATAACATGGTAGATCCTTTAAAAACTAAACATAGAATTAGCATACGATACAGCAATTCCACTTTTGGGCATATGTACAAAATAATTGAAAGCAGAAATTTGAACAGATATTTGTATATTCATGTTTATAGCATCATTAACAATAGCTAAAACATGAAACAGCTCAACTGTTCATTAATGGATGAAAGAAGAAACAAAATGTGGTATGCAATAAAATATTATATAACCTTAAAAAAGAATATAATTCTTACTCACTAAAAAAGAATATAATTCTGACTATAATTCTGACTCAACATGGTTGAACTTTAGAGATTTTTATGTTAAGTGAAATAATCTACACATAAAAGAACACTTATCTAAGGTATCTAGAATATTAAAATCCAGAGAAATAGAAAGGTAACTTTACTGTTATGAGACTCATTTTTCTGCCAAGTGCCCCCATGGCAACCATACAACTTTGTCTCTTTTGAGTTTGCTAATACAGAACCCAAGTGATCATTGATAATTTTCCTCAATTTCTCTAATAGAATAAGGCTCCAATTAATCACAAATCCCAACGGGACAAAATAAAGTTTTAACTCTATCTAATTGAAAGACTTATTAATAAGGCTCTGTGGGTGCTCAACTTTGCCAAACTCATTAAAAGTTTTCTGTCACAATCCCAGAAGCCTGATTAAATGAGCCCCTAAATAATATTCTTCCAATTAAGGGCCCTTCAGTCCGATGCTTGGAGCAAAGACACATAGTTGCCAGTGATTAATGCCTTGCTGTTGTTATTAGTAAACACTCCCATTGTCATTGTGTAATGAGAAAAATATGAATTAAAGTTTTGTAGAGTTCATTTAGTCTTTAAGGGCAGTGGAAGTGCCCTTCAACTTCTATTTACTATCTTTATTAATGATCTATTGGTCGGTATAAGACTCTACGATCTTTCTTAACATTTTAGAATGAATTCAGAATAAAATATGCATACATAAAGAATATTATAGCAAATCCAAGGAACCCAATAAGTGGTTAGGAATGATTGTGTGGCGATGACTAAAATCTAGAAAGTTGGTGAGATGGTGTGTGTTATTTCTAGTCTCTCTGCTTCTTAGTAATTTAATATGCAAGCATTTAAGAGCACTGTAAACAATAACCCATTAAATCATCTTTCATTCAATCATTTTGTTCATGTGTTCTATATTTGTCCAAAAAAAAGAGATGAGAGCTACTGGATTATTTTCTTTCTGATGTCCTTTACATCTCTAATTATTCTAGTATATTACTGATATTTTTACTTTCAGTGATAGGTAGGTAATAGGGTGCAAGGGCATTACAAATTCATTAAAGTCACAAGGATACTGATCTAGTTCAGAAACTCACCTTCCCACATTGATTCCACACAGTCACTCAACTACTTCCTGAAAAGGAATACATACAGTGCTCAATGACAGGCAAAAAGAACCTTTTATTTTTTACTTATAAAAATATTTGTACATATTTATAGGGTACATGTGACATTTTGTTACATGCATAGACTATAATAATTAAGTGAGGGTATTTAGGGTATCCATCACCTCAAATATTTATTATTTCTATGTGTTGAGAACATTTCAAGTCCTCTCTTCTAGTTATTTTGAAGTATATAACACATTGATAACACATTGTTATCACCCTACTCTGCTATTGAACATTAGAGCATAATCCCTCTGTCTAACTGTGTGTACCCATTAACTGACTTCTTTTCATGCTGGGCCCTAACTCACACACACTTCCCAGCCTTTAGTATCTACTGCTCTACGATGGGATCAATTTTTTAAGCTCTCATCTGAGTGAAAACATGTGATATTTGAGAAAGACTCCTTAAAAATTTTTTTTTTTTTCTCCAGTTCTCAATTTAGTTACTTGGAGAGCTTTTTATAACCAGCCTTTGTTCCCTCTATGTACTTTCTGCCTAAATTCACAGGCAAACTCAACTCTTTATAGATGTCTCCTCTGAAACAATGGACATGTATCCTGGAAAAGCTCTCACAGTAAGACAAAAGTAAAAGAAGGTATTTCTATTAAATAATAATAATAATAGACTAAAGATTTTTGTTTATTTTTAAACTATGACTTCAAATATTAGCTGAATCATTAAATCAATTTATTATGTCACAGCTTGATTTTTCCTCACACTAAAATAAAGATTTGTGTTATAAAAATGTTCATATTTCCTGCCATTATTGAGCTAAAGAATCTTTAAATATTCCTTATATATGTGTTGGTTGATTATTAGTTACCTAAAAAGAACTTGTCACCCAATGTAAAATTTAAGAACTTAATGACAATTTACATATCAAATGTGGGCCTAGCCGTCTCCATTTTCCCACTTCTAACACTGGAAGAAACCATTATCCTAAGCCCAGTGTCCAGCATCCTCTTTCTCTCACTTTATTTCATTTTATCTTATCTAAATGTAGATATTAAATACCTTGTTTTCATTGTTTAATATTTCATGCATTTTTAGAAAAGCAAATAAGCCTCATGGACTTACATTATGGTCTAAATAAAATTCATTGTGTGCTTTTTGGATTGCTCAAGCTCATTGTTTTTGACTATTGTAAGACATTCCACTGAGTGAATACAATAACAAATTATCTATAAAATTATTTAGATACTTAGGATTTTTATATTTCTCCTATCAAAAAAACAGGTTTATTGAACATTCTTTTTTATGACGCCTAGTATGCTGGAAGAAATTCTTCCAGTGGTTTAGACAGGAATAGAGTGGTTGGACTGTATAGAATTTTGAACATTCAATGTACAACTTAATACTTATCTCTCTTTGCAAAGTGATCCTATCAGTATTCATTCTAATCAGCAATGCTAAATTGTTCCGCTAATGAGCATATTCATCAACATTTGGCACTGCTTGAATTCTTTATTTTGTCTGCTTGAATGGGAATAAAATTTCATTCTTGACCATTATTTCAGAACTTTACTGGTCAGGTACATCTCTTTTTCTGTAAAATATCTGCTCATGTCTTTTGCTTATTTTTCATATATATGTATATATGAAAAGGAATCAAGGACTATTATTACATGTACATACACTTGATGCTATTCCTTAGTATGCTGTTCCTTTATATATTAAGGTATATAACTAGAATGTCCACCTATTTGATGATGCCTGCCAATGGACACAACCTCTTAGCTTTAAGGTAGTCAAATTTGTCAACAATGTCTTTAGAGTTATCATTTTTTATAGCTTCTTGAATAAATTGGCATCTACCCATGGTGTAACAAACATATAATTTGCAATAAATATTTAAATTTGTTTTGAATATGGGTTTTTAATTCACACAAGGTTGATTTTTGTATATTGTTCGAATTTTGATATTAAATTTAATATTAATATTTAATTAAAATATTCTATCAAATTTAATATTTTTCTCAATAATCTTATTAAAATTTAGTACAGATTTAATTTCATTAGAAAAGTTTCGTTCTTTGGTATAAGTTAATTGGAATAAAAATTAGGCACAAAAATGTATAATGTCTTACACCTAAATGAAGTTGCCTTCTTGTCTTGGTAGCAGTGCTAAAGGGTGAACAGGTGCCATTTCTCAGTGCATCAGGGACCTAGAAAGACAGAGCCTTTGCTTAGGTTTCCCTAAGACAACTCCATTGCAATGGCCTCAAGGAGAAAAAGAATGTGGAGGAGAGCATTCCACAGGGTGTTTCTCTTTCTGCTCCCTGCCTCCCTGTTCTCTAATCTTCCTCTCTCCCTCCCTCCTTGCCTTTCTCCCCTCCTCCCTCCCTCCTTTTCTTCATCCTTCCCTCTTTTCTTTCTTTTGCTTAAAGTATCCATATTTCTAAATTTTTAAAAATAGAACAGCATATTAAGAAAAATATTTAAGGAACTGTGGTGGATCCCCTATATCTTGTTTCATGTCCACACACTAAACAGATCCACACAGTTAATGTTTGTGGGATACTTAAAGCAAAGTTTATACATTCTGTCACTTCCTTATTATACACAATCTCTAACTGATAGCTACCTTCTTTTTACTTAACACATTATTCCACTGATGCAATTACCAGTACTCCATAATGTCATCTAATATCACTTCTATAATCATATTTCTTGATAATCTCAATAAACTTGTGTCTTTTTACAATGGACTTATTTGGACAAGGAGACCAAAAACTTCATATGTTGCCCTGGGTTGTTATGACAATTGAGTGTTTTTTTTCTATCATTAGTTTTTTTTAGTTGGCACTCTCAGCCCCAGCCACATCCCTTCCACAACCAAGGAAGGTTATTCAGTCTATTTTCACAGACTTTAAGTGTCAGAGAATGAACACCACCATCAGAGAAGCCCTCAGCCAACACCTGCAAGAGTCAGGTCCTATGTCCTCTCCCACTGGCCAGGACAATTCTGAGGAGTGTGTGTTTCATACATTTTCCCAGAAGTGAGCCAAAAGACAAGGTTGGAGTTGCCCTCCAGTACTAGCTTCATTTCCTTCCCTTTATGACTCTGCTCAGTTGAAAGATTTATATCAGATCTTCATCTTAGGATTTTCCCCTGAGGGAATTCTAACTCAGGCAAAGTATCTCTCTGCACATACCATTTGGTAATGCTATTTATTTCTTGGAGACATAATTTTCCTACAGAATTTTTTAGATACATAGCTTACTGCTTACTTCTTCATGGTATCGTTTACCTTGGCTTGACCCCCATATCCCCTGCCTTTTTATGTTATATATTGATTTTTTTTCCTGAGAACTAATAATTAGATCCAGAGTCTTGATTAGCTTTGGCTCAATTGCACTAAGTACTTCAAAGATAATGCTGGGTACTCCTTTAGCATCTCAGTATGAGGGCCCTGTTTCTAATTTGCCCACTATTTCTGACACCAATCTGGTCCGTGGGTTCACCTATTGTGACTTGGATCAATCTGTAATAAATCTGTCTTTCAGATTTTCACTAATAATTTATAGTGTCACACATGGTAGCTTCCTGGATCCATTATTTCATCAAGGAAGGCAAAATGATGATTCTGATTTCTGTCGTTTATTCTGTATTTTATAATAAAAACTTTCTCTGATGATTTTTTGTTTACATTAATAAAATATATATTGCAGAGACATGATATATGTTCCTACAGTGGTGAATAATGATCTTATTAGAGAAAGAGAGATTATTAGAAATAAGAAATTACTTAATCCACTGCGGTTATACTTTTGATGCTCAAATATCTTATTTTTTGACCAGTAAAATTTATTGAAGTTGATTCCTGCTTCCTTTTGACCTGACCCCATTACTCTTTGATATCTTTCCTTACTTTCTGAAGAAGATGCTTTAGGATCACCGTTAGCCTTCTCTAGACTTTCCGGTTGATTTACCTGAGAACTGCCTCTAAATACCACATTTAGGAACTGTTATGTTCATTGTCACTGGTTGGCATAGCTTTTACATTTGTGCAACAGAAAGGTAAATATTGCATTTTATCTAGAAATAGAAAAATAAACCATAATTTATTGTTATGTTTTTAATTAAAAGTAAAATTATAGAATTTATTTGAAATTAGTTATATTAATTATATTAAATTTCTATATATTTAAGATATTTTATCTTGAAAAGTTTGGTTCTTAGCAACATTAGAGTAATTACTTACTGATTTTTCTTATGCTATGCATCTCAAAATAATTCTGGTAATAATACTAAAAACAGGGTCACTTAATATAGTTTGCATATCTCTATGATTAATCTTGTCCTTAGAGTATATTTTAGTAGACAGTATTTAAAGATATTGTGTTTAAAATATTTATTCTTGGTGGTTATTTCATCAACTTTCTCATTTCAGGTAAACTTTCAAATGTAGGACCAAAAAAATGTGATTATAACATCTTAGTATTACCTTATAAATGGCTGCACATTCTACAGCTATGCTCCATTTTGTTATTCTGATATTTTAATTTATCTTCTATCTTAACTTGCCAACTTTGCTTTTGAAAATTTTTATTTTCTGCTTTCATTTTATCACATAATTTCTGCTCTTATCCTTGTGATCCCATTCCTTGCCCCTTGGGTATGTTATGCTCTGTTTTTCCATATTCAGATAAACAGTTACTTCCTCTTTTACATTTTTTTCCATGTATAATATGCATAATAATACTTTATATTTTATTTTATAAATTCCTTACCCTTATGATACTCATTTTTAAAAATGAGACTGTTAGCCGGGTTCGGTGGCTCAGTCTGTAATCCCGCGCCTTTGGGAGGCTGAGGTGAGTGGATTGCCTGAGCCTGCGGGTTCTAGACCCACCTGGGCAGTGAGACCTCATCTCTACAATAAATCAAAAAATCAGCCGGGCGTGGTAGTACGCGCCTGTAATTCCGTTTACTTGGAAGGCTGAGGTGGAAGGGTCGCCGGAGCCCAGCAGGTAGAGGCTGCGGTGGCTGGGAGTGGCCACTGCACTCCAGTCTGGGCAACCGAGTGAGACTCCAACTCAAAAATAAATAAATAAATAAATAAAATAAAATAAAATGAGACTGTTTATTACAGTATGCCATGCACGAGGAAAATGCATATTGCGATAACGATTTTTATGAAGTAAGTTTATGCATAATTAATATTATATCACTAGCACTACAGAAGTATCATATGTTTCTTCTAAAATCAATAAACACCCATCTTCTCTAATGGAAACATTTTTACAACTTCCAAAAACAATAGAACCATTTAGCTAATTTTCAAATTTATATTAATAAAATTATGCGCTATACAGTCCTTTGTATGTGATCTCTTCAGGTAAAGATTACATTTGTGAGAATCATCCAAGTCTTTGAGAGCAGCAGTTTTTAGCTGGGCATGATAACGTGTGCCTGCAGTTCCAGCTACTTGGATGGAAGGCTGAGGTGGAAGGATCACCAGAACTCAGCAGGTTGACACTGGGGTGGCTGTGAGTGTGCCACTGCACTCCAACCTGTGTGACAGAGAGAGACTCCAACTCAAAGAAAAAAAAAGACAGCAGAAGTTTTATCATTTACATTGCTGTTGAGAGGTGCCAACCCACAGAAATCTGAGTTGCAAATGCTACCCTCCCACATAATTTTAAATATTTAGCAAACATTTTATATGGATAAAAAGAAAGAAGAAATTCATTCAATATATTTTATTTATCCCAGTATGTCTGAAATATTATTAATTTATATATTTATTTATTTTAGAAACAAGGTCTCATTGTCTCCCAGATTTGAGTGTAGTGGCATGATCATAGCTCACTGCAGCCTGAAACTCCTAGACTCAAGCGATCCTCTTTCCTCAGTCTCCCAAGCAGCTGGGGCTATAGCTATGTACCACCATGTCTGGCTAATTTTTTTATTTTTGTAGAGACAATGTCTCCTTATGTTGCCTAAACTACTTCCAAACTCCTAGCCACAAGGTATCTTCCCACCTCAGCCTCCCAAAGTGCTGGTATTACAGGGGTGACCTCACTGCACCCAGCCCCAAATATTATTGATTTAATATGTAATCACTACAAAAATTTTTACTGAGATATTTTACATTCTTTTTTTGTTGTTGGTGGTAGTGGTGCTGTCTCACACCATTACCCAGACTAGAATCACAATCACAGCTCACCACAACCTGGACCTCCTGGTCTCAGGCAATCTTTCCACCTCATCCTCCCAAGCAGGGATTACAGGCATGCAATGCCACACCTGGTTCAATTTTTGTACGAATTAAGGTTATTTCCTTGTATACAGATTTCAGTAGTCTCAGTATCATTTTTTGAACAGGTTTATCTACACATCTAATTGTCTTGAACCATTACTGAAAATCAACTGACCATATAAACATAAATGTTCATTTATAGAAAGAAAACACAAAGTTCCCTGCAGGGTCAATGGGAGAGATGACAAATGAGGCCGTTAGTTTCCAGACCCACATACGTGATATTAAGTTCGTGAACTCACCCTAGGAAAAGTGCTACATACTTCATTGCTAAATATCACTACAATCACCTTTGGCGTACTCCCGTACTCCCCTTGGGAAGTTAAGCACTGATCCCAGCACTTAGACCACTCATCAAAGCAATTTTGGAACTCTTTTTCTGGAATGGCCATCAGTGCTATTGTCATATTACTCTTGATGTTCTGACTTCTTCAAAATGTCTTCCTTTCAATATTTTCTTTATCTTTGGATAAGGAAAAAAGCCACTGGGGCCAAATCAAGTGAGTAGGGAGAGTGCTCAAATACAATTATTTATTTACTGGCTAAAAACTCTCAAAGAGAGTGCTGTGTGAGCTGGTGCATTGTCATGCACCCCACCCAGAATATGTGAAAAAGGTCTGATCTAGTTAATGTACCACGGTGTTGGCAGTTTGGTCTTCTTAAAGGATGGTTCTATATCAGCAGCTCCACACTGGTCTCTGATGCTGTCAGGTTAGATCTTCCATCACAGCAGTATATCAGCATTGGCATGTAGGAGTGCTTGCTGTTGGGACCATCCATAGCCTACGTCCTTGCCAGAGTGGTCACACCATTTATAGTTCATTGTGTCAACATAGATGAGGCTGATAGTAAAGGCTAGTGGACATTAACAAGCAGTCATTTTGTCTTCTTGTTTTCTTGGTTGTTTAGTGTCTCTTCCGTGGAGAATATGTTAACAGAAACTAAAACACTTTCACTCTTCCTGTCAACTCGAATATGTTCTTCTACATGCATCTACCCACAAACTTCCTTGATTCCAATATTTTTGTCTTCTTCCCTTCTGTTGACCCAGCTTTTTTGCCAGTGCACAAATGTCTCCCTCCAGCTTCTAAACTTGAGCTACTTCTCTTTCCACATGATGAATGGCCAAGTGCGTTTTTGTTATGTATTTGTTTGTTTATTTATTTTTATAGACAAGATCTCACTCTATCGCACATGCTGGAGTACAATGGCATGATCATAGATTATTACAGTCTCAAACTCCTGGGCTCAAGGACCTCCTGTTCCAGTCTCCCAAAATGCTGGTATTATAGATGTGAGCCACTATGTCAACTTTCCAAGTACATTTTTAAAAAGCAGTACCCTTTGGGAGGCTTTTCTCCTACCATTGTCTTTCAAACCCTCCCTGCATGGGCTTATATTTCCACCGCCATCATTTGCACCATGCTCTCATATACTGAACTCTTGCATCTGAGAACACTTAGGGATTTTCCTCCTTTGTCAGCTGGTTGTAAGGGATGCTCCATATAGCAAAGGGTGAGGAGCTGATGCAAGACTAGCAAGTGAGTGGAAATTTGAGTTATCTGATCGTGTGTTTGCTTGAGTATTCTGGTCCTCCTTTTGTTCAATACTGAATGTATTTCATCAATTTACTATATATTGGTGCAGTACCTGCCTAATCTTATGGCTTGGTGGACCTGAAAAAAATCCACCTTATGATGAGTAGCTGTGGCTGCATAGCTACTTGCTGCCCTGTAATCAGGTGCTGGTCTGTATCTATAAAGACAGAGTAGCATGGCAAAACTTGTTTTTTAAAGGATATACAATATGTTTTTCCTGTGGATATAATGAATTTATTCTAGAAGTCTGTGGTTTTATTTGTAATTACCTTATTGCAACATGCAATAAATACCCCATAATATCATTTTCCAAGAATAATATCTCTAAAACCTTAGATGCTAGCAATTGTCCAATTTACAGAGTTGCTTGTACTGCATCCTGGATTGCTATAGATCCCTCTTCTGTTATTAACCCCGCTCAGAGTCAGTATCTTTTTGTGTAACCCACTATGTGGATCAAAACAGTAATACAGGTGTGGAATATGCTGCCTACAAAACCTGCAAAGGTACATCGGTTATTATTTATTTGTGGTGCAATAGGTTGTCCTTAATTTTGGGTATCCCATAATCCCTTGAATGTATGAAATATCCTAAAGTCCTTACTTTTGTGGCAGACTTCTGAATTTGGTAAAGCATATCTTACAACTTTAGAGCATGTATGTCTTACAAGGCCTCCAATGTGCTTGCCATTTCTTAATCACCTAGTCCAGTCAGCACATTGCCATCAATTTGGCGTACTGATTGGTTTTCTTTTGTTTTGTTTTCCTGTGGCATGTCAAGATAGCTTCGTTTTTAAAAAAAATTATATTATGACAGAGGGTGAGAGAATGAACATAGTCCTAGGCAAAATTGTAAGTAGAAGATATCTGATCAATTTGAATAGGAGTTGCTCTTAATACTCTTTTCTGATAGTGAGGATGAGCTATTTATCAAATCAATAATATATGCATAAAACCAAGTTCATCTGCCTTGTTAGAGATATTGAGGATGACTTAGGAAGTTCTACTTGAGTTACAAGAACTGTATGGTTTTTTTCCAGAGATTAGAGTAGTAAACTAACTGAGATGAACTGGAAACCACGATATTTTCATCAATTAGATAAACATAATTCAGAAGAAATATAATGCAGCCATATTGGTAAGTTAAAAATATTCTAGCGATCACATTTTTAAACATAAAAGAAAATGCTAAATTAATTTTAATAATACATTTATTTAATTCACTATATCTGAAACATTATTGTTTCACTAGACAATCAATATTAAAAATAATGGTATGTTTCACATTTTTTATAAAGTATTTAAAAACAAGTGTGTATCTTACATTTTCGGCTCATACTAATTCGGGCACTAAATTTTTACTGAAAAATCTTGATCTGTATTTAAAAGTAGTATAATTTATAGTTGAAAATTTAGATTCACACACCCACCTGTTCCAAACATACTCAAAATATTTTTTGTCATTAAATTGAGTAACCGGAAATCACTTTACTTCAATATTTGCATTGCATATTTATAAATTGATTCATCTTTTTTTAGAATACTTGATTTCATTTGAAGAAAAAGCATATTCATTTCAAACTTGACCTGTTCATGCTATGGAAATTAACCGCCTTTTTTGTTAGCTCAGTAACAATGAATTCAAGGATTTAACCCTTAAATTCATCTCTATTAACGGTTGTCTTTTATATCAAATTTTGCAGGCAATTTGTGTTAAAATTGTACATTGAAATTAAATTATTCTGCATATAATGTATAACATCATTATTGATTCATAACCTAAGATGTTTTTATTTCAGCATAAACTCTTATCCCTCTCTAACTAGATTACAGATAAATGTTTATTTTCTGGTAGCTTTAAATGTGTCTTGTTCATATACAGTGTGATACTGCTGATAAAATATAAACCACACTGCCATCTGTTGTCTTAATTATTGAAATATTTGCTATATATTTTGTTTTAAGAAGATCTTGAATTGGAGTAAAAAGTACAATACATTTTTGTCACACTCTTTCATGAGAAGCAGTTGTTATGACCAAGTAATCAAGAAGAAGTCACACCAGCAAGCTGAGTCTAATTAATTATGAGTCCTTTATTAATGCGCATCAGGAGCAGGCAAACACCAGAAAAACTCTTGACAAACTAGTACAGTTTGTGACAAGCTTTTATAGGTAAAATTTGCAGTGTTGGCTACATAGCAACTTAGTGACCATAGCAACAATTAACTAAGAATTTGGTAACCAAAATGGGAACTTTTGATAGTTAGGGAATTTTGATTCATTTCTTGTCCCAGGTATAGCCAGTGCCAGGAAAGCCCCTGGAGTTCTGCCAGCAAGATATAGTTTAAAGTAGTTACATAGAGACAAGGTAGAAGAATCATTATACAGTGAAGTTACCTTGGTTAGGTCACTAACAAAATATAAGAACAAAATATGAAAATGTAACAATAGGGTTTTGCTAAGTATTACATTTGATTTCAGTTAACAAAGCATGCAATTACATGGAACTTATGGCTAGGGAGTTTTGTAACAGTCAGCAGGAAACGGTCAGCACAGCCTGCCCAAAGGGGACAAAACTGGGGGTCTGTGGTCATGGGAATGTTACCGTAATCACACATAGGTGTTGAGGAGTGATTCTTAGGTCAAGCAGGCAACTAAGGTGGAAGTTTTAAACAAAATGGAGTAAGCTGGTTGATACTAATATTTTGATAGCAATTTGATTTTATTAATTGATTAAGCTCATTTCACAGTGAACACTACCAAAGGACACAGGATAATTAATTCACTGTTTCTATTATAAAATTCAATTATCTAAATTAGTTGTTGAAACTCATAGCATTTACAAGTATAAATTAAATGAATTTAACAACTGTACCTGTGATACATAGGTTCTGCTTCTGCAAACTGAGCTTAAAATGTATTAGATGATATGATATTAATTATATTTTATTATACCAAGTCATGTGGAATGATGCATTTCCATTGTTGCCTGCAGATTATAGCTTAAACTTCTCAGTTTGAAATAGCACACTTACAATGAAGTCTCTACAGATTCCACAGGATCTCATAATGCACCCAAAATTCAGTCACAGAACATTCCTCAATGAATGTGACTATGTCCGATGCCACCTACTACTGGCTTTGTGCATATGTTTTATTCTTTTACAATTCTTTTAACAACATTCTTTGGAAGAATATTTCTACTTTCTTTTATTTTATTTTTTTTTGAGTTGGAGTCTCACTGTCGCCCAGACTGGAGTGCAGCGGCCGCTCCCGGCCACCGCACCCTCGACCTGCTGGGCTCCGGCAATCCTTCCGCCTCAGCCTTCCAAGTAGCCGGAATTACAGGCACGCCTTACCATGCCCGGCTAATTTTTTGATTTTATTGTAGCGATGAGGTCTCGCCTGCCCAGGCAGGTCTCGAACCCATGGGCTCAGGCAATCCACTCACCTCAGCCTCCCAAAAGCGCGGGATTACAGGCGGAGCCACCGAGCCCGGCAACTACTTTCTTAAAAGTGATATCGCAAATACCAACTCTGCAAGGAAGCTGTCACAAGAATGTCAAATGGTCTTAATTGCACTAGTAACTATTTCTTACTACAATTTTTTTAAATAAACTATTCTAATGTCTTTGTGTCTATTTCTATTCCTTTGTGGCAAATTGTAACAAACCTATTGTTTTAAAACACTGCTTATTATCTCGCAGTCACGTAGGTCAGAGAGTTGAGATAGAATTGCTTGGACCCGCTTGGGCAGCGAGACCTCATCTCTACAATAAATCAAAAATCAGCCGGGCGTGGTAGCGCCTGTAATTCCGGCTACTCGGAAGGCTGAGGCGGAAGGATCGCCAGAGCCGAGTGGGTCGAGGCTGCGGTGGCCAGGAGCGGCCACTGCACTCCAGTCTGGGTGACAGAGTGAGACTCCAACTCAAAAAAATAAATAAATAAATAAAAGAATTGCTTGGATTCTCTTCTTAGAATCTCATGAGTTCAAAGTCAAGGTATCAGCTGAACTAAACTCTTATCTGGAAGTTATGCAAAATAATCCACTTTCAAACTCTCACGTTGTTTGCAGAATTTTGCTCCTCGTGGCTATAGGACTGAGGTCAGAGTTTCCTACTAGCTATCAGTCAGAGGTTGCTCAGTTGCTGTTTGGTGCTTGCAAATGGTCCCCTCCATCTTCAAAGCCATTAATGGCATGCCAAATCTTTCTCATGACTCAAATTTCTCTCTGCCTTCCCCTCTTGCTACCGGTCATGGAAAACTCTTCTCTTTACATGTCTCATGTGATTAGATTAAGCACACACATGTAATCTATTTTAAGGTCAACTGACTTGCAGCCTCAATTACATCTGCATAATTCCTTTTGATCATGTAATATAACACGGACAGAAGTATCATCCATCACATTCGCAGTCCCTAGAGTTTTAGTGGGAACTCCCCGAGTGGCTATATATATATGACTGTATGTGTGTGTGTTTGTGAGTGTGTGTGTGTGTGTGTGTGTGTGTGTATACAATCATTTCAATCATTTTCTTTTCGATTTCTCATTTATTATTTCAATGAATATTTCTTGAAGGAAAACTATGTAATAAACAATGTGCACTGTTAAGATGGTTAATATATATATATAATATAGGTATAGATATATGTATATGTATATTTTGAGTTGAGATCTCATTCTGTTGCCCAGATTGGAGTGTAGTGTCACAATCATGGCTTACTACAGCCTCGACCTCCTGGGCTCAAAAGATCCTTCCATTTCAGCCTCCCTACTTGGTACAGGGAAGTTTGGTGTGCCACCAAGCCTGGCTAATTATTTGATTTTTTTGTAAAAACAAGGTCTGGCTATGCTGCCTAGGCTGGTCTCAAACTCTTGAGCTCAAGCAATTCTCTTGCTTCGGCCATCTTATTATTATGCCTACTACAGCCTTTAAAAATGCATTGTAATTTATTCACATGTACTTATCCATCTGTTTCTTAACAGTGTTAATTAACCAACTTAACAGTGCACATTGTTTATTACATAGTTTTCCTTCAAGAAATATTCATTGAAATAATGAGAAATTGAAAAGAAAATGATTGAAGGGATGAGGACCCCACAAAATTAGCACTGTTTAGGATTATAAAGGATTATAATTGAAAACCTAATGAGCAACAACTGAAAAACCAGTGTTTTAGCACAGGTTAATTTCCATTCAGATAATATATAAATGAGGCAGAAATGCAATAAGAATTCATTTTCCCTTCAAGATTAAAAGAACAGTACCAAGCAAGACATGGGCTTTATGCCAGCAATCATAGATATTAGAAGGCTGAAGCAGGAGGATCGCTTGAACTCAGGAGTTCAAGACTGCCATGAGCTATGATTGTACCACTGCACTCCAGCCTGGGAGACAGACTGAGATCCTGTACCTTAAAAAAAAAAAAGAACTTTGTCGATTAGGAAATTGTAGGCTGAAAAATCTAAAACATTAAGCCGGGTTCAGTGGGTCAGCCTGTAATCCCGCGCTTTAGGAGGCTGAGGTGAGTGGATTGCCTGAGCCCGCGGGTTCAAGACCCGGCTGGGCAACTTGGCGAGACCTCATCTCTACAATAAATCAAAAATCAGCCGGACGTGGTAGTGCACGCCTGTAGTGCCAGCTACCTGGGTGACAGAGTAAGACTCCAACTCAAAAATAAATAAATAAATAATCTAAAATGTTAATAATTTAATTGATGAGGATTAAAAGATTAAGAAAAAAGAAAACAAAAATTATTTATTAAGCTTGTGTGCATACACGTGCATAAAAATTAACATAATACATATGTGTATATGAGTGTGTGGTGTATGTATACACACTTAGACAAAACAAGAATGGCAATCCATTTTGCGCTCTACAATGATGATAGCACAACCTTATTCTCACCAAATCCTTGATTGCTAGAGACTGTTTTAAGTATTTCACATTCATAAACTAATTTAATATTCACAGCCACACAATAATTATTAATTTTTGTTTCACTGAATAGACATAGAAAGTGATGTACAAATGGTTTAATTAATTTGTCCTTTCTTATACATCTATTGGCAAAATTGAGAAGTGAACACTGGCTCTCTGACTGCAGAGTTTTTGCTTTACTGTATAACATTTAAAAAGAAAAATCAATACTAAAGTCCAATTTTTGTTTCCATAGACAAAGAAATTAGCCAATGTTTGAGCAAGAGTGATCTAAATCTTTCTGGAATGACTGAAGGGTTACAGTAGTTTCTCCTTATCTGTGGAGGTATGTTCCAAGACCTTCCATGGATGTCCAAAAACACAGATAGTACTAAACCCTATATAAACTATGCTTTTCTTATATATACCTACCTATAATAAAGTTTAATTTAAAAATTAGGCATAGTAAAATTAACAACAATAACTAATAACAAAATAAAACAACTTTAGCAATATATTGTAATAAAAGTTATGTGAATGTGAGCTCTCTCTTTCAAAATATCTTAATATTTTTGGACTATGATTGACCACAGCTAACTGAAACCACAGAAAGCAAAACTGCAGATAAGGGAGGACTACTGTATTATTCAAGAATATGTACTAGAGGAGCCCAAAAAATATCTGTATAAGAAAAGAATGGTATCTCAATTCATCCAAATCAGGATTCCCCAGGAGAGCCTTTCATGTGACTTCATAGACATAAGCAGTAAAAATATAGATTTGAAATAGTAACTAATGATGAGTCAACATTGAATTATATATTTATGTAAGAAATTGTCTTCATAAAGTTGATCATAAAAATATACATGTACATAAAAAAAGGCAGAGAAATAATCAAACAGAAGACAGAAATGTCAATACATATAGGATAATTTGCAAAAATAACATATTGACACTAGCAATGAGCAATTAGAAAATGAAATCAGAAAAACAAATCCATTTATGATAACATCAAAAAGAATAAAATATTAGAAATAAATTTAAATAATAAAATGATAGATTGTACATCCCAAACTATAAAATATTCAAAGAAAGAATTACTGAAATAAATAAATAAATGCAAAGATATCCTGTATCTATGAATAGTGTTAAAAAGGAAATACACCTCAAATTGATCTATAGATGGAACACCATTCCTATGAAAATCCATGTTGTCATTTAAAAAAAAAAAATTGACAAGCCGATTCTAGTATTTGCATGGAAATTTAAGAGATTCCAATATTGTTGAAGCAGATAGTCAAGAATAACAAAGTTGGAAATCTCATACTTCTTGAATTCAAACTTACTATATTAACATAAGATAGATATGTAGATCCATGACATAGAACTCAAGAGTTCAGAAATAAATACACACACTAGGATCAAATAATTGTTGACAAAATTATAAAAACAATTCAATAGGGAAAACTTAGGTTTTTCAATAAATGGTGTTGGAAGTTGAACACCTACCTCACACCTTATACAAAAATTAGGTCAAAATGGATCAATGAAATAAATATAAGAATTCAAACTAGAATACTCTTAAAAGATAGGACATAAAATTTTCTGACCTCGGATTAGAAAATAATTTCCCAGCTATTACACACAAACCATAAGAATTTAGAAACAAAACATAAATTGGAGTTAATTAAAACTATAAGCTTACATTATTCAAAGGATAACATTAGTATAGTGAAAGAATATTTCAGTGAATAGGAGAAAATACTTGCAAATCATCTATCAGATAAGGGTCTAGTGTTCAGAAGATATAAAGAACTCTAACAACTCAACAACAAAAAGACAAATAATCCAACTGAAGTGGATCTGGGAAGACATTTTTTCCAAGGAGATATACAAATGACCACTAAGAAAATGAAAAAATATTCAGTGCCTTTAGTCATTCAGAAAATACAAGTTAAAACCACAATGGGATACAACATCATAGTCAATAAAATGGTATAATCTAAAAAAATAGAAAAATAGAGTTGGCTAGAATGTGGAAAAATTGAAACCCTCCTACACTGGTGATGGAAATGCAAAATTTTATAACCACTGGAAAACAGTTTTGAAGCTTCTCAATAAGTTAAAGATAGAGATGCAATTAGTGTTGAATAGTCACACAAATCTGTGAATATACTAAAATCCACTGTACTGTGCACCTTAAAATGTTATGGCATATAAATTGTATCTTTAAAAAAGTATTAAGGATGTTTTGCTTGTCCCAAAATATTTTGTAGTGCCCTAAGAGATCCAACAGATTATAACCCATGGTCATGTAATTAAAGCAAAACAAACAAACAAAAAAACAGGGTTAGTTAAAAAATGCATTTAGAAAAAATAAAATATGACAATAAACATTTAATTAAAAATATACATAGAAATCAAGATAGCTTCTATGAAGCATGAAAGGCTTGCCTTCAATTCTCAAGATGTAGAGGATTTAGATATGCAGATTATAGTCAATTAATAACAGTTGAGGTTCATCAAACTTTTATCAAAGTGTGAACATTAAAACAATTGGTGTGATTAGACAAGAGAAGGAAATCAGGGGTATCCAAACAGGAAAAGAAAATTTTAAGTTCTCCCACTTTGCTAATGATATGATCCTATACCTTGAAAAATCCAAGAGAATCTGTCAAAAACCTCCTTGCAAGGATAAAGGACTTTGGCAAAGTTTCAGGGTACAAAATAAATGTCCAAAAAACAGGTTAGTTCTTATACACCAACAACAAAGACAGAGAACCAAATAAAAAACATAATTCCATTCACAATAGCCACACACACAAGTGAAATACCTCAGCATCTTCCTAACCAAAGAAGTGAAAGACATTTACAATGAAAACTACACAACACTGCTCAAAGAAATCCAAGAAGACACAAACAAATGGAAAAATATTCCATGCTCATGAATAGGAAGAATCAACATTGTTAAGATGTTCATCCTACCAGAGGCAATCTACAAATTCAATACAATATCCATTAAATAACCAATATCCTCCTTCTCAGACCTGGAAATCACAATACAGAAATTCATTTGGCAACATAAATGACCACGAATGGCCAAAACAATCCTTAGCAAAAGAAATAACGTGGGGGGTATCACACCTCCAGACCTTAAACTTCACTATGAGGCTACAATAATCAAAACAGCCTGGTATTAGTACAAAGACAGGCATATGGACCAATGGAACAAGATAGAGATTCTGGAAGAAAAACTTCAATTTCTCAGTCAATTCATCTTCGACAAAACATCCACTAATCACCACTAGGGAGAGGAGAAGCTATTCAGTAAATGGTGCTTGAAAAACTGGCTTGGAAAACAAGCAGAAGATTGAAACAGGACCCCTACCTAACACCATGCACAAAAGTCAATGCTAAATGGATCAAAGACCTAAACATAAAACCTCAGACTATAAGAATCTTAGAAAATGCAGAGACACTCTTACATAAATCATAGTAGGCAGCCAATTCCTGGTCTAAACTCTAGGTGTTATAAGAGTAAAGATAGACAAGTGAGACTTCATTAAATTGAAAATCTTCTGCAAAGCAAAAAAAAAAAAAAAAAAAAAATCAGGAGTAGATGGCCCACAGAATGGAAAAAATATTGGCCAACTATATATCTGACAAAAACCTAACATCCAGGATCTCCAAGGAATTCAAATGTGTTAAAAAAAAAAAACAACAACAACAACAAACAGCCCCATTAAAAAGTGGGCAAAAGACATGAATAAACACTTCTCAAAAGAAGATATACAGGCAGTCAATAGACACATGAAAACGTACTCAGCCTCACTCATCATCAGAGAAATGCCAACCAAAACCACATTGAGATAACACCTAACCCCAGTAAGAATGACTATCATTAATAAAACAAACAACAACAGATGCTGGTGAGGATGCAGAGAAAAGGGAACACTTCTACACTGCTGGTGGAAATGCAAACTAATTCAGCCTCTATGGAAAACAGTGTGGCAATTTCTAAAAGAACTAGAAATTGACCTTCCATATGATTCAGCAATCCCTCTACTGGGAGTATACCCAGAGGAACTCAAATCATCCGACAAAAAAGATACCTGCACACATGTTTATTGCAGCACTATTCACAATAGCAAAAACATGGAACCAGCCATGCTGCTCATCGAAACTGGACTTGATTTTAAAAATGTGGTACATATACACAATAGAATATTACACAGCCATAAAGAAGGACAAGCATATGTACTTCACAGCAACTTCAATTAAATAATACTCATTGATCTATCACAGAAACAAAGAACAGAGTACCACATGTTCTCACTCATAAGTGGGCCCTGAACATTTACCACAATACTATAAGAAAGGAATTGGAAGTAGCTGGATACTGCCGGAGTGGGGTGGGGAGGAACACAACATCAACAAAGGTACCTGATCTCAAACCAGGCAAAGTGGAGACCAAAGGGAGGCCTAAACTTTACCTGTCTAATGTTCACTTTTATACTGAATCCTGAATTGTACCCCACATCTTTAAAATAAAGTATACATAGCAAATAAATTGGTGTGGACAAACTTAGCAACCATAAACCTTCTTCAAGATAACTTTTGGGAGTTTTGTGAAATCATTTGTAGAAAATTATTTTTTTCAGACTTATATTAAAAAATCATGGTTAGCCATTTCAGGTACTAATATTTCTCTAAATTCTCCATAGAGATTCTGATTATTAGCATAAGGATGAGTGAGGAATAAAAGCAATCATGACAACGATGATGATTGTATAGCCAAACCAAATAGATATTTTATCTAGACTCATTAAAATATTTACTTTTATTAACACAAAAGTAACATAGGTGTATGAATTTCTAAGCAATATTTTATTTAGGCATAAAACTTCATTGAAGAAGGTCAGGCACAGTAGCTCAACCTGTAATTCCAGCACTTTGGGAAGCCAAGGAGAGAGGTTTGCCTAATCCCAGGGGTTCGGGATCAGCCAGGGCAACTTGGTGAGACCTTATCTCTACAATAAATCACAAAAACTAGACAGGTGTGGTGGCGTGCATCTGTAGTTTCAGTTACTTGGAAGGCTGAGGAGGAAGTATCTCCTAAGTCTAGCAGGTCAAGGATGCGGTGGCCGTGAGCATGCCACTGCACTCCAGCCTGGGTGACAAGACCGAGACTCTACCTCAAAACAAAAACAAAAACAAAAAACCTTCATTGAAGAAAGTGTTGACGTTAACTCCTCACTTCTAAATGCTTAGAAGTTAAATGGAAAAAAATTAAGATTTAAACAGTTGATACTGGATTTGAAGATCAGTAAAACTGAAAACAAATACTGACAGGCATGTAATTGATGAACAAAGCAGCATCTCTCCAAAAGCAGAGGATCAACTTCAACCCTTGTTCTTTAATACAGCAAAGAACCTTCAGACATATAGCTGGCTTCAAAAGCAAGCATCCTAAAGTACCACTCATGGCTAACAGCTGAAATCATAGGAATAAAGAGGCTTACGCTAATGTCCAAATCAACATAGCATACAAATGAAATATATATTAAAAAAAAAACTAGAGATATTTTAAATTTGAAAAAAAACGTGTGAAAAAGCCAACTTGCAGAAATAGATTCCATTTTCTGTAAAGGAGTGTTGACCAGAGTGAGTGCTTGAAATATTTTTCATAAAATTATATTAACTTTGCTAACCTCAACAGCTTCTTGAGTGCCCTGGTTACCTCTTTGTTGCGAAGACTGTAAATGAGGGGGTTCAGCATGGGGGTGAGAATGGTATAGAAGGCTGACACCATCTTGTCCTGGTCCAGGGTATGGTTAGATGCTGGTCTCATGTACATGAACATGGCAGCACCATAGTAGAGTCCAACCACAGACAGGTGAGAGGAGCAAGTGGTGAAGGCTTTGTGACGACTTTTCCCAGAGCCCAAGAGGATGATGGCTCTCAGGACACGGGAATAGGAAAGGATGATAACCAACACTGGGAAAATTAACATCACCACGCAGCAAATAAAAAGCAGTTTTTCAAATGAAGATGTGTCTGTGCAGGATAGAGGTAGAAGGGCAGCAACATCACAGAAAAAGTGATGAATTTCCAGAGAGCTGCAATAAGAGAATAACAGGGCAGCTGCAAGTACAATGACACCATCAAGAGAGCCTAAGATCCAGGAAGCAACAATCATGAAGACACAGAGTTTCTGATTAATGAGGATGGTGTACCGCAGAGGGTGACATATAGCCACATAGCGGTCATACGCCATGACTGCCAACAAGAAGCATTCAGCTCCGAGCAAGGACACATAGAAGAATATCTGGGTTCCACAACCTGCCAGGGAGATGGACTTGTTGCCAGACAGGTAGTTGAAGGCCATCTTGGGTACAGTGGTGCAGATGAGCATGAGGTCCATGAGGGACAGCTGACTGAGGAGGAAGTACATGGGGGTGTGGAGCTGAGTGTCCATGTAGATGACGAGAACCATGGCTGAGTTCCCCATGAGGGCCACTACGAAAATGACCAGGACCAGAGAGAAGAGGAAAGTGTGGGTGGGGCTGTGATCAAAGATTCCCAGCAGGATGAAGATGGAGTTAAAGGTCTGGTTTTCCCACACCATCCTGGATAATTGGCCTTATCTGGAAGTTCCAGAGAATAGAAGCTTATTCATTGATTCAGTTTTCAAATGCATACTGAGCAGTTTATACAATCTGTAAGACCTCTCTAATCTTTAGTTACCTCCTTTTAATCACAGTAAATTGTGTGACTTGGTCCATTGCTTTCACTTTTTTTTCCTCATACAACCTTCACAGAGTACTACTTAAATCACTATTGTTTAAAATTTTACAGACAAGAGCACTCAAGTTCATAAGAGATTGCTAACTTACCCATATATACAGGCAATAGAGAACCTAGGAGAAAAATAAGTATACATCTCTGTTGCTGAAATTTGCACCCATTCCTGACCACAGGAATTCCCATATTAGTCTGATGTGGCTCCAGGTTGGTATTCTCTTCAGCGATAAAATTCCCATCCTCATGTTTTCCTCTACCTTTCTACCCCCAGCCAAGTGAAAGACTATATGACATCAATATTACCCACTGGGGACACCTATGCACCTGAATTCAAAGAAGGGTTTGACACCCCACATTTTAACTTTCTCATCTCAGACTAAGCCTTGATGTTTTATCTTATAAAAACTCATTGAAATATTTTCCTAAGAACAGGACATTTACTTCTCTTTTGAGAATAATTTTGTTTCTCCCAGTTCTGTGTGGGAAAGGGAGTTAGGGTTTTTTGTGTGTGCTTGTTTTTGTATGTATTTTTAATTTTTTTAAATTGAAACATTAAAATTATGCATATTTATGGGGTATAATTTTACATTTTGATACATTTACATGTTATATGATGATCAAATCATTTTACTGTGTTTATTGTGAACATCACCACACATTTATTATTTTTTTGTCCTTAATCCAAAGCAAGGCATATTTTTATTTCTGCCTAGCATACATCACTGCCATCAAAATTCTTCTAAATTTCCAAATAACAAAACTTGAAACAATAAAATGTCTTTGTCATTATTTTCCAGTTTTTTTAAATTCATTTTCCATTAATAAATGACATAAATACACATAGAGTGATTGAAAGAATTCTAGTAATGTGAGGATTTTGCAATTTCATGATATTGTGACACAATCCAATTTTGAAAATGAAGGAACAAAAAAATGTTACTTTTCTTCATGTTGACTATATGAATAAGACTGTATTTGGCATTCATTTAGAAGTATCGATATTTTGATATACACTTGTTGCAGAGAATTAGGATTCCCACATGTGTGTGTGTGTGTGTGTGTGTGTGTGTGTGTGTGTGTATGCCATGTAAAGTTGGTAGAGAATATAGCAGATTTTCAATACAAGAAAAGAAGAAAGAACATGTTATACTTGTCATACTCACAGGTAGTGGTCAAAGTACAGATTCCTCAAATAAATTCTGAGTTATTTGCACTCTGGAATATAATAATCACTCTCTGACTCCGAGCTGTATCACAACCTTTCCCTCTCTTCTAGAAAAGATTCAGAAGCAGATACTCAGATAGTCCAAATGACTAACATTTCCAAAGACATGCTCAACTCACAGTATCATGGACCTTAAGTCCTATATCCTCTCAGAGAGTTCAGTCCCTCAGCTTCAATTAGAGAATGGCATGTCCTCTTTCAGTAAGTCTTCTGGGGGAAAAATCCATATGGACCCTCAACACAAGTTAATTTTGCTAGTGTTTGTCATCTTTACTTTCTGTTAAAGTCATAAATTGTTGCCTACCTTTCATTAAAAAGTAAATAGTATTAATGAAACTAAATATTATAATTTTTATGTGGTTAGGATTAAAACAAGGAATATTTATTACAAAGTAAAATAAATCTGTCTATCAATCTGCCTCTTCAAACTGCCTCCTCAATTGTGCTAGCATTTTTCCCTCATTGCCAGTATGACTTACCAAATATTTAGGCTAAGGTAAATAAATGTAAATAAATTCAGAGAAGCTGAATGTATGTAAGCATGTGATTAACAATTCAAATTGTTCAAAGTTTTTGTTAAAACTTCTGTGTAGCCTGCTTCTACATCCTTTTGCATTGTTCAGTAAATTCTCTGTGCTAACTTCAAAACAAGTCTATCATCAGGTCTTACCTCTCTCCACTATAAAAAACTTTTATTTACCTAAAGCAGTGACATTTCTAAAATGCAAAGACTACCACCAATTTTCAACTTAAAATTATCCCGTGCCCCTTCATAAATTTCAAGTCAAAAAATAAACTTCTTTCCAGGGATTTTGTGACCTGGCCTCTGACTGTTTGGCCTCTCTTCTCAACGCTCTATGATGTAGTTGCTCTCTGAAGATCTGTTTTCTCCCACATCTCCATGACCTTCCAGAGTTGTTCTCCTTTCCTACCTGCTTTGGCCCTGTACTCCTATCTTCATATTGCCCTTCATGATCCCTGTATCAGGAATGTGCCCTGATGACTAAGGCTGTGATGAGAGTTTCTTCTGTGTCCACAAGGCACATATGGAAGTATTTACTACAACACATAAAGGATTTTATCTAAATGCTTTTTCTTCCCTTTTCATCTATTTTATTCAGATCAGTAATTGTCATTTACCTTGGAGACCTTGACATGAAAAACATTTGGATCTTTATGAAATTATCCGACCTATTTGAAAAAAATGCCAAAATTTAACAATTAATGACTGGTTATCAAAAACATATAAAAGAAAGGCCCAAATAGTTGAGTTATGTTATGTTATGTTGAAAGTAATATAATTGTTTTCAGTATCAAAAGTCTTTTAAAATATAAATTTGCTTTCTATTTAGGAAAATCTGAGGGAAAAACTTAAGCATAATTTTATTCATTAACTAAGAATATAATTTAAAATTGGATTTCTGGGCTGCTCAGTGGCTCAGCCTATAATCCCAGCACTTAGGGAGGCCGAGGCAAGTGAGTTGCCTGAGCCCGTGAGTTTGAAACCCACCCAGGCAACTTGGCGAAACCTCGTCTCTACAATAAATCAAAAATTAGCTGGGTGTGGTAGCACATGCCTCTAGTTCCGGCTACTTGGAAGGCTGAGGCGGAAGGATAGCTGGAGCCCAGCAGGTCGAGGCTGCGGTGGCCAGGAGCATGCCACTGCACTCCAGTCTGGGAGAGAGAGCGAGACTCCAACTCAAAAATAATAATAAAATGAAATAAAATAAAACAAAATAGAATTTCTGTTATTGTTTTAATATACACACAGACTTAATCAATCATCCAAAAAACCCCATGATTTACAAAAAAATTATGTAATTAGCAAGAAAACCTGAAGAAGATGATATAACTCACTAAATACATGGAGCTGTAGCTTGTTGCAAGTAAATCTAAAATTTAATTATAAAAATAAAACAAGCTGCTTTACTTCTTTTTTAAAAAAAACTTTTAAATTTTTTATTTTAAAGATGTGGGGTACAATTCAGAGGTTAGGTATACAAATATTAGTTATGCAGGTAGCCTTGTTGATGAGGTGTGCTCCCTCTTCCCCAGGCAGATTGCCAATACAGTCAATCCCACCTCCCTGCCCTCCACCCCCTGCAGGTTCCCATTACTAGCAATCTTTTTCTTTTTTTTTTTAAATTATAAAGATGTGGGGTTTAATTCAGGGTTAGGTATACAAACGTTGATTATGCAGGTACCCTTGTTGGTGAGCTATGCCCCTTCTTCCTCTAGCAGTTTCCCTCAACTGCCAATCCCACCCCCTCTCCCCTGACAGTTTCCCACTACTGCCAATCCCTTTCTTATAGTATTACGATAATTGTTCAAGGTCCGCTTATGAGTGAGAACATATGGTACTCTGTACTTTGTTTCGATGATAGATGACTGAAAGTGATCGACTCTAAATCCATCCAACTTGCTGCAAAGTCCATATGGTTGTCCTTCTTTATGGCTGCATAATATTCCACTGTGTGTATATACCACATTTTTACTATCCAGTCCAACTTCAATGAGCAACATGGTTGGTTCCATGTTTTTGCTATTGTGAATAGAGCTGCAACAAACATACGTATGCAGATTATCTTTTTTTGTAGAATGATTTGAGTTCCTCCAGGTATATTCCCAACAGGGGAATTGCTGAGTTATATAGAAGGTCAATTTCTAGTTCTTTCAGATACCACCATACTGTCTTCCAAAGAGATTTCACTAGTTTGCATTCCCACCAGCAGTGTAGAAGCATCCTTTTTCTCCACATCCTCGCCAGCATCTGTTGTTGTTTGTTTTATTAATGATGACCATTCTTACTGGGGTTAGGTGTTATCTCAATGTGGTTTTGATTTGTATTTCTCTGATGATGAGGCTGAACACTTTTTCATGTGTCTGTTGCTGCCCATATATTTTCTTTTGAGAAGTGTCTATTCATATCTTTTGCCCACTTTTTAAAATTTTTTTTTCTTTTTTTAATAATTAATCAGTATTTTTATTATAGTTTTGTGGGGTACAGTTAAGGGTTAGGTGTACAATTACGTTTCATTCAGACA
>NW_007256012.1:0-1779 GCF_000164805.1 Carlito syrichta | reverse complement strand
CTCTCTTGATGGTTTCTTTGGCTTTGCAGAAGCTTGTCAGTTTAATAAGGTCCCATTTGTCTATCTTCTCTCTTAAGTCCTGTGGGTTTCGGGTTTTGTACAGGAATTGGATACCAGTTCCGATTTCCATGAGAGTATTTCCTTCCTTTTCTAAGGTTCTTATGGTTTGAGGTTTTACATTTAGGTCTCTGATCCATTTGGAGTTAACCTTTGTGCATGGGGATAGATAAGGGTCCTGTTTCAATCTTCTGCATGTGGTCAACCAGTTTTCCCAGCACCATTTACTGAATAGGTTCTCTTCTCCCCACTGGTAGGTGGTGGGGGCTTTGTCGAAGATGAGTTGGTTGAGGAATTGAGGTTTTGCTTCTGGAATCTCAATTCTGTTCCATTGATCTATATACCTGTTCCTGTACCAATACCAAGCTGTTTTGATGATTGTAGCTTTATAGTAAAGTTTGAAGTCTGGTATTGTGATACCATCTGCTTTGTTTTTTTTACTGAGGATTGTTCTGGCTATTCTTGGACGTTTGTGTTTCCATATGAATTCCTGTGTTGTTTTTTCTAGGTCTGAGAAGAATGTTGTTGGTAATTTAATGGGTATTGCATTGAATTTGTAGATTGCCTTAGGTAAGATGGACATCTTCACAATGTTGATTCTTCCGATCCATGAGCATGGGATATTTTTCCACTTGTTCGTGTCAGCTTTGATTTCTTTGAGCAGTGTTTTGTAATTTTCATTATAAAGGTCTTTCACGTCTCTGGTTAGGAAGATGCCAAGGTATTTCATTTTTTTTGTGGCTATTGTGAATGGAATTGTGTTTTTTATTTGGGTTTCTGTTTGTTTATTATTGGTGTAGAGAAATGCGATTGTCTTTTGTACATTTATTTTGTATCCTGAGACTTTGCCAAAGGCCTTTATCAATGTAAGGAGGCCTTTGACAGATTCTCTTGGGTTTTCGAGGTACACCATCATATCATCTGCATAGAGAGATAACTTGACTGCCTCTTTTCCTATTTGAATACCTCTGATTGCCTCCTCTTCTCTGATTGCTCTAGCCAGGACTTCCAATACTATGTTGAACAGGAGGGGAGAGAGTGGGCATCCTTCTCTAGTTCCAGTTTTCAGGGGAATTGGTTCCAATTTTTGTCCATTTAGGAGTATGCTGGCTGTGGGTTTCTCATAGATGGCTTTTACTATTTTTTCCTTCATCTGGAATACCTTCAGTAGGATTGGTATCAGTTCCTCCTTGAATGTCTTGTAGAATTCTGCTGGAAAGCCATCTGGACCAGGGCTTTTTTTGTAGGAAGTTTTCTTATTACTTAGTCGATTTCCTTGATTGTTATTGGTCTATTTAGGGTCTCAATTTCTTCTTGTTCCAACCTAGGTAGGTTGTGTGAGGTCAGAAAGTCTTCCATTTCCTTAAGGTTTTCAAGTTTGTTTCCATACAAGTGTACGTAGTAGTCTCTAATGATCTTTTGTATTTCTTCAGGGTCAGATGTGACTTCATCTTTTGTGTTTCTGATTGTGCTTATTTGGTTTTTTTCTCATTTTCTCTTGGTCAGTTCAGCTAGGGGACCATCAATCTTGTTTATCCTTTCAAAGAACCAGCTTTTTGTTTCATTGATTTTTTTGTATTATCTTTTTGTCTTCTATGTCCTGGATTTGGGCTTTTATTTTGGTGATCTGGATTCTTCTGCTGAAATTAGGGTTTTTGTGGTCTTCCTTTTCCAGCTTCTTTAGGTGGCTTGTTAGGTTGTGAATTTCTGTTCCTTCCATGT
>NW_007256011.1:374211-374759 GCF_000164805.1 Carlito syrichta | reverse complement strand
CCACTGCACTCTAGTCTGGGCGACAGAGTGAGACTCCAACTCAAAAAAAAAAAAAAGATTCTTATTGGCATGTAGATGTCCAATTGTTCTGGCACAACTGAGTGAAAAGACTATTCTTTCTCCATTGAATTACCTTGACACTTTTGTTGAAAAGTAATTGGCCACATTTGTTTGAGTCTGTTTCTGTACTCTCTCTTCTGTTCCTTTGATCTATACGTCTACCCTTTCACACACCTGTGGTCTTGATTACTGTAGCTTTGTAGGCAGTCTTAAAATCAATTTTCTTTTCAACATTGTTTTAATAATTCAAATTCCCTTTTCTTTCCATATAGATTTTAGAATTAACTTGTGTAGAATCTTCAAAAACCTTGTCGGCTGGGCATAGTGGTACATGCCTGTAGTCCCAGCTGTTTGATAGGCTGAGGCAGAAGGATCACTTGAGCCCAGAAGTTTGAGACTCCAAGGAGTCATGATCACACCACTGCACTCCACTCCAGCCTGGGCAACAGAGCAAGACCCCATCTCTTAAAAAAAAAAAAGAAAGAAAG
>NW_007256011.1:372469-373414 GCF_000164805.1 Carlito syrichta | reverse complement strand
TGGAGTCTCACTCTGTCGCCCAGACTGGAGTGTAGTGGCTGCTCTCGGCCACCGCAGCCTTGACCTGCTGGGCTCCAGCAATCCTTCCGCCTCAGCCTTCCAAGTAGCTGGAACCACAGGCGTGTGCTACCTCGCCCGGCTCATTTTTTGATTTATTGTAAAGATGAGGTCTCACCAAGTTGCCCAGGTGGGTCTCGAACCCGCGGGCTCAGGCAATCCACTCACCTCAGCCTCCCATGATGTGGGATTACAGGCTGAGCCACTGAGCCCGGCTTGTAGACCTATTAAAGGAAGATTTACATGTTACAATATTGAGCCTGAGTCCATTAACATTGTATAGTTCTCCATTTATTTGTCTTCTTGATTTCTCTCATTAGTGTTTTGTAGTTTTCAGCATATGAACCTTTATTAGTTAGTTTTATAACTAAGTACTTTATTTTTATACTACTGTAAATGATACTTTTAAATCTCAGTTTCCAATTATTTATTGCTAGCATCCAGTAAGTCCATTTTTGTTGTTTGTTTATTGATCTTGTATTCTGTGAATTCACTAAACTTAATTATTATTTATTTATTTATTTTTGAGTTGGAGTCTCACTCTGTCACCCAGGCTGGAGTGCAGTGGCACACTCACGGCTACCCCAGTATCCACCTGCTGGGCTCCGGTGATCCTTCCACCTCAGACTTCCAAGTAGCCAGAACTACAGGCGCGTGCTACCATACCTGGCTAAATTTTGATTTATTGCAGAGAGGAGGTCTTGCCAAGGTGCCTGGGAAGGTCTCGAACCCGCAGGCTCAGGCAATCCTTTTGCCTCGGCCTCCGAAAGTGCTGGGATTACAAGCTGAGCCACCGAGCCTGGTCATAAACTTAATTATTAGTTCTAGTAGGTTTGTTTTTTTTTTTTTGAGTTGGAGTCTCACTCTGTCGCCCAGACTGGAGTGCAG
>NW_007256011.1:364180-372449 GCF_000164805.1 Carlito syrichta | reverse complement strand
CACTCACCTCAGCCTCCCAAGGCGCGGGATTACAGGCTGAGCCACCGAGCCCGGCTTCTAGTAGCTTTTTTGAAAATTCTTTGAGACTTTCTATTCGGATAGTCATGTCATCTTAAAAAAAAAACAGTTTTATTTTTTCCTTTTCAACTTATATGCATGTTATTTCCTTCTTCTGTCTTATTGTGCAATCTAGAACTTACAGTATGATTAATAGAAGTGAGAGTGGACATACTTGCCTTGTTTCCAATTTTAGGGAGAAAGCATTTAGTGTTTTATCATTAAGTATGATGTTAACTATATATTTGTTTTGCTTTGTTTTTGGTAAATGCCCTTTATTGGGTCTAGGAATTTACCTTCTATTTCAATTGTGCTGAGAGGTTTTTTTGTGTGTGTATGTGTGTTGGAGTCTCACTCTGTCGCCCGGACTGGAGTGCATTGGCCGCTCCCGGCCACCGCAGCCTCAACGTGCTGGGCTCCAATGATCCTTCTGCCTCAGCCTTCTGAGTAGTCGGAATTAAAGGCGTGCGCTAGCACGCCCGTCTGATTTTTTTATTTATTTATTGTAGAGATGACGTCTTGCCTGCCCAGGCGGGTCTCGAACCCGCCAGCTTGGGCAATCCACTAACCTCAGCTTCCCAAAGGTGCGAGATTACAGGCCGAGCCACCGAGCCTGGTTTTTTTTTGTTTTTTTGTTTTTTGAGTTGGAGTCTCACTCTGTCGCCCAGATTGGAGTGCAGTGGCCGCTTCTGGCCACCGCAGCCTCGACCTGCTGGACTTCGGTGATCCTTCCGCCTCAGCCTTCCGAGTAGCTGGAACTACAGGCACGGACTACCACGCCCAGCTCATTTTGACTTATTGTAGAGATGAGGGCTCGCCAAGTTGCCCAGGCGGGTCTTGAACCCACGGGCTCAGGCCATCCATTCACCTAGTCTCCCAAGGTGCGGGATTACAGGCTGACACTGAGCCCGGCGGTCTGTAGTTTTATTGTACTATCTTTGGTTTGGGGTTTCAGAGAAAAACTGCCTAGTAAGTATTCCTTCCTCTTCTACTTTTGGAAAGTGCAATTCACTGAGATCAAGTACCTTGTTGTACAGCCATCGCCACCATCCATCTCCAGGACTCCATCATCCCAAACTAAAACTCCATGTCTGTTAAACATGATCTCCCCATTCCTTGCTGTGTCTCCCCCAGGAGCCTCCATTTGCCTTCTGTCTCTATGAATTTGACTACATCAGGGGTCTCAAAAAGTGGAGTCCGCCAGACGCGGTGGCTCATGCCTATAATCCCAGCACTTTGGGAGGCCTAGGTGAGAGGATTACCTGAGGCCACGGGTTCATGACCAGCTTGGGCAACTTGGCAAGACCTCATCGCTACAAGAAATCAAAAAAATTATTCAGGTGTAGTGGCACTTGCCTGTAGTTCCAGCTACTTGGAAGACTGAGGTGGAAGGATAGCCTGAGCCCAGCAGGTTGAGGCTGTGGTGGCCCTGAGCATGCCGCTGTACTCCAGTCTGGGTGACAGAGTGAGACTATAACTCAAAAAAAAAAAGTGGAGTCGTACAATATTAGTTCTTGTGTGTCTGTCTTTTTTTTTTTTGAGTGGAGTCTCACTCTGTCGCCCAGGCTGGAGTACAGTGGCGTGCTCACAGCCACCCCAGCGTCGACCTACTGGGCTTTGGTGATCCTTCCACCTCGACCTTCCAAGTAGCCGGAACTACAGGCGCACACTACCACTCCTGGTTAGTTTTTGATTTATTGTAGCGATGAGGTCTTGCCAAGTTTCTCGGGTGGGTCTCGAACCCACGGGCTCAGGCAATCCATTCGCTTTGGCCTCCCAAAGTGCTGGGATTACAGGCTGAGCCACCCAGCTGGCCTTGTGTGTCTGTCTTATTTGACTTTGCATAACATCCTCAAGGTTTGTTCATGTTGTAGCATGTGTCAGAATTGTATTCCTTGTATTTTTCTGTCACCCTGGTTGGAGGGCAGTGTCACGCTGATGACCATCACAGTCTCAACTTGCTGGGCTCAGACGATCCTTCTGCCTCAGTTTTCCAAGTAGCCAGAACTACAGGCACGCTCTACTATGCCTGGCTAATTTTTTTTATTTATTGTAGAGACAAGGTTTCACCATGTTGCCCAGGCTGGTCTCGAAACCATGGGCTCAGGCAATCCACTCTCCTCGGCCTCCCAAAGTGCTATATTCTCTCCCAACCTGTATTCCTTAAGACCAGACAATATTTCATGATATGTACAGTCTTGTGCTACATGATCACATTTCAGCCAACAACATAACACATATGCCACAGTGGTCCCACGAGATTATAATTCTTTTTTTTTTTGAGTTGGAGTCTCACTCTGTGGCCCAGACTGGAGTGCAGTGGCCGCTCTTGGCCACCGCAGCCTCGACCTGCTGGGCTCCGGCGATCCTTCCGCCTCAGGCTTCCAAGTAGCCAGAATTACAGGCATGTGCTACCACGCCCAGCTGATTTTTTAATTTATTGTAGAGATGAGGTCTCGCTGCCCAGGCGGGTCTCAAACCCGCGGGGTCAGGCAATCCACTCACCTCAGCCTCCCAAAGGCGCGGGATGACAGGCTGAGCCACCGAGCCCGGCTAATTTTTTATTTATTGTAGAGATGAGGCCTTGCCAAGTTGCTCAGGCGGATCTGGAACAATCCACTCACCTCAGCCTCCCAAGGTGCGGGATGACAGGCTGAGCCACCAAGCCCGGTATAATTCTGCATTTTACTGTTCCTTTTCTATGTTTAGATATGTGGATATACAAATGTTTATCATTGTTCAATTGCCTACAGTATTCAGTACAGGAACATACTGTACAGGTTAGTAGTGTATGTGTGTGGAAGGCTATACCACCTAAGTTGGTGCAAATACACACTATGATGTTCACACAATGACGCATTTCTCAAAGTGCATACCATTGTTAGGGAATGCATGTTGTTATGTACTGTACACGCTCTCAGCAGGGCCTCTAGAATGTTAGGACAGGCCTGCTGGGGGTGTGGGGTGTCTGGTGTACAATCTGATGCTGCATGAAAGATGCAAAGAATTGCACAGTTAGCTTAGAAAATATAGTTTACTTAAAAGTAAATTTGAGGAGAGAGAGAGAGAGAAAGAGAAGATTCACCTCCCCAAGGTGGGGAAGAATGCCAAAGCCAGAAAACGTGGCCTGGTCGTATCTCAAAGAGCACATGGCCACACCATAGCTGAGCAAGACAGTGGCAAAATGGCTGCTCGTGGTTGAGTCCTTTTAACCATTTCCCTTGGTTAGGGGAAGGTCATCAAGGTGATTGGGTGATGGTCTGTTCCACATCATTAGGAAGGGGCAGGCAAACACAGGTACTGAGGTCAGGAATGGACAGCAGGCGATGGGTGGGTTAGTCACTTGTGAGTCTTAGATCTTGAGGTCACCAGACATTAACAACTCATGCCCTCAGGCAGTGGGCTAGATGGGAGAAGACAAGGGGAGAGTATCTTCTTGCAAGAGACTTTGTCAAACATTTGCAACCCATAAACTCCTTGACCAAAAGGTAGTCTATTACCATTTCTATGGTTCTGTCCTTGTCTTGAATCTGATGGAGATTTGCCTAGGTTGGGAAGGCTACCACTTAGCATGAAGTAGAATGTCTGAACACTTTTTTTTTTTTTGAGTTAGAGTCTCACTCTGTCACCCAGACTGGAGTGCAGTGGCCAGGAGCGGCCACCGCAGCCTCGACCTGCTGGGCTCTGGTGATCCTTCCGCCTCAGCCTTCCAAGTAGCTGGAACTACAGGCGCGCGCTACCATGCCCGGCTAATTTTCTGATTTATTGTAAAGATGAAGTCTCACCAAGTTTCCCGGGTGGGTCTCGAACCCGCGGGCTCAGGCAATTCACTCACCTCAGCCTCCCAAAGCGTGGGATTACAGGCTGAGCCACCTAGCCTGGCTGAACACTTCTTAAAGCCTGCCTATTGGAAATTTATCTGTGTCTAACCTGTCCTAGATTCAAAGCATGCCAGGGCTAACATCTAAGCAAATGGTCATGGTGTAGTGTGTCTGTAGTTCCAGCTGCTTGGAAGGCAGAGGCGGAAGGAGAGGCTGCGGTGGCCATGAGCATGCCACTGCACTCTAGCCTTGGTGACAATTGAAAGACTCCAACTAGAAAAAATAATAAAAGCTCTAATGAGGAAAGGACCCTTCTGAAAAAGCAGAAAAAGTGAAAATAAGTTACTTCCTGCTTCTTTGTGCTTTCTCTTTCGTGGGCTTTCTACTTTGGCGGGCTACATGTTTAAACTTTTGGTGGAATCCAGGCAGAATAGTAATCCTGTAAGCCAATCAGCAAATAGGATTATGTAAAACCAATCAGTGTGCAACATGTAAGACTAAGCTACATGTTAGCCCCCAAGCTATGGAAAATCCAATCATTGTAAATTTTGATTTATTGTAGAGATGAGGTCTTGCCAAGTTGCCCGGGTGGGTCTCGAACCCTCGGGCTCAAGCAGTCCACTCCACTTGGCCTCCCAGAGTGCTGGGATGACAGGCCGAGCCACTGAGCCCGGCCTGGATGCCATATTTAAAGTCAGTTTTTGCTGGGCTTGATGGCTCAACCTGTAATACCGTGCTTTGGGAGGCCGAGGCGAGTGAATTGCCTGAGCCCGAGGGTTTGAGACCCGCCCGGGCACCTTGGCGAGACCTCATCTCTACAATAAATCAAAAAATTAGCTGGCCGTGGTGGCGTGCACCGGTAGTTCCAGCTTCTTGGAAGGCTGAGGCAGAAGGATCGCCGGAGCCCAGCAGGTTGAGGCTGCGGTGGCCAGGAGCGGCCACTGGACTCCAGTCTGGGCAACAAGTGAGACTCCAACTCAAAAAAAAAAGAAAGCAGTTATTAAATATCATAGCTCTCAATTTAACAAATCTATCCAAAGGTCCAGAATAAATTAATCCCTCCCTCCACTTTTCTTTTCCTCTTTCTCTCTCTCTATCTTTGTTTTGTCAGGGTCGAACTTTGTTGCCCAGGCTGGAGTGCAGTGGCATAATTCATGGCTCACCACAACCTTGACCTCCTAGGCTCTAGCGATCCTTCTACCTCAGTCTCCGAAGTAGCCGGTGTTAGGTATGGAGGGTCTGGAAGGGGCACAGCACTGCTGGAGCCAGAGTGCTAGAGGTACACGGTAACCTGAGATCCAAATAACACAAAGGTTTGCAACACAAAGAGATGAAGAAAGAAATGATTTATTTAAAAAGAGATCACTTCCCACACATGGCCATCTGGGGTGCGATCCTAAGCCCCGTGGAAGATGCAAAGAGTTGCACAGAAGTTAGATTTCAAAATACAGTTTATTTAAAAGTAAATTAGAGAAAGAGAAGGGCGGGAGAAGATTCACCTCCCCAAGGTGGGGGAGGGGACCAAAGCCGGGAAGTATGGCAACAACCATAGCTCAAAGAGCACTTGGCCACACCAGAGTGTAGCAAGGCATTGGCCAATGGCTGCTTGTGGTTGAGTCCTTTTAACCACTCCCCTTGATGGGGGAAGATCATTAAGGTGACTGGGTGGTCATCTGCTCCCTGTCATCATAAAGGGGCTGGCAAGGGCAGGTACTGATGTCAGGTGCTGGACAGCAGGCAGGTGGGTGGGTGAGTCACATGATTACTGCCATGGTGGGGTCTGTCTGAGTCACTAGGTCACAAAGGGCTAATTAGGTTAACTCGGGGTTTGGGCCTCGAGGGGTTTTTCCTGCAAGAGACTTATTAGACATTTGCAATCCACAAATTCCTTGACCAAAGATGGTCTTATTATCATTTTTATGGCTCTTTCCTTGTCTTGCACCTGGTGGAGATTTGCCTAGGGGGTGGGGTAGGCTGCCACTTGGCCTGCAGTAGAATGTCTGAATACTTTCTTTTTTTTTTTTTGAGTTGGAGTCTCACTCTGTCGCCCAGTCTGGAGTGCAGTGGCCGCTCCCGGCCACCACAGCCTCGACCTGCTGGGCTCCGGCGATCCTTCCGCCTCAGCCTTCCGAGTAGCCGGAATTACAGGCGCGTGCTACCATGCCCGGCTGATTTTTTTGATTTATTGTAGAGATGAGGTCTCGCTGCCCAGGCGGGTCGTGAACCCGCGGGCTCAGGCAATCCACTCACCTCAGCCTCCCGAAGGCGTGGGATTACAGGCTGAGCCACCGAGCCCGGCTATGTCTGAACACTTTCTAATGGTTATGCTGAGGCAAAAAAGACTAAACTAAGAATAAACTAAGTTTCCTCTAGGTGTCTATAAGTACCACTTTTCAGCTGGCACTACAGGCACACACCACCATGCCCAGCTAATTTTTTTCTTTTTTGGAGAGACAAGGTCTCGCTATGTTTCCCTGTCTGGTCTTGAATTCCTAGGCTCAAGCAATCCTCCCCGCTGGCCTCCCAAAGTGCTGGGATTACAGGTGTGAGCCATTGCACCCAGCCTAGAGTAAATTTAGCCCTTTAATTTCCAGTGATTTTGGCTCTGGGTTGGGCAATGAGCTTCCAAGTCTTGAGGAAGAGGGCTTCCTTTGCTCTCCAAGTGGAACCTCAGGCAGGGCAGCTAGAGGGGTTAAGAAGGGTGGGTCCGGAGATCCCAGTTGTCACTGTGTCATTGTGTATCTGACACCAATGCCCAGGGTGACAGAGTGAGCCACTTGGCTCTCTGGGGCTCAGTACACTGAGTACTCTGAGTAGATTGTATCAGAGTAGTGGTTCTCAGCCTTGGCTACCCACTGTGGTCATCTGAGGAGCTTTGAAAAATTCTCATTCCCAGTGCTCACTGTGGACCAATTGCATCCGAATCTCAGAGGGTGGCGCCCAGGTCTTGGTATGCTCCAGCTCCCTGATGGCTTCAGAGTGTGGCCAAGGATGACTTCGTGGTTAGAGCCATGGTTCCCACACTTGCATGAGAATCACTTGACATTCACAGACACAGATCTCCCAGCCTGTCACCTGAAGGTTTGGTTCAGTAGCTCTTGAGGGGGAGGGGTACCCAGAACCTGTATGTTAGACAGGCCATCCAAATGCTTCTCAACACCAGACAAATCTCGCAAACAGATCAGAGTGGCTGTCGCCAACCTTTATTTTTTCCTTTTAGTTTTCTTGAGTTAGGGTCTCACTCTGTTGCCTGGGTTGAAGTGCAGTGGCACAATCAAAGCTTACTATGGCCTCAACCTCCCAGGTTCAGATGATCCTTCTGCCTGTCTCCCAAGTAGCTAGGACTACAGGCACGTGCCACCACATCCAGCTAATTTTTAAAAACTTTTCGTAGCCCATCTGGCCGCAGGCTGCGGGCCCCAGGCAAAGGAAAAAAAAAAACTTTTTGTAGAGATGAGGTCTCACTATGTCACCCAGGTTGGTCTTGAACTCCTGGACTCAAGCAACCTTTCCACCTCAGCCTCCCAAAGTGCTGGGATTACAAGCGTGGGCCACCACACCCAGCACCTTCTCCAACCTTAATGTGCCTACAAATCACTGAGGACCTTGTCAAACCGTGTACTCCAGTTCAGGGGATGGGCAGCAGGGCTTGACATCTGTGTTGCTAACAAGCCCCCAGGCCATACTGAGGCCTCTTTGGTCCAGGGACCCCACCTAGGGCAGGGATTAGAGGCCTCCCAGGGCACTTTCCACCTGAGGGATCCAGTCTAAAATTCTGCAGTTCCCAAAGACAGGTGTACTCCACCCCATCCCACCCCTGTCAATCTGAGCACCTGGCTAGGTCCATACACACCAGGAGTGTCTGCCCAGCACACCCTTCTTTGAGGATTCTTTGCTTTTGCCATTCTTCCCTTTTTGGCTGTGTCATTATAAATTAGTAGCATCAAACAAAAAGCCCCATGGGGGTGGGGATATGCATGGTGCAGTAGATCTCAGCAGAGGGGTCCGGACTGCCCCCTGCACCCCTGGCTCTCACACCCACACCTTGAGTCTAGAGCAGTGGAAGCTTCCAGCATGGAGCACAGCCCTCTGCATTGAGGCTGCTTCAGCGATGCGCTTCAAGCACCAATCCAGTGTCCTCCTGCCTCTGATCTTGCCAGCCTTGCAGGAGCCATTCCCTTGAACGCAGACAAGCGGTCTCGATAGGCTGGGTTAAAAATCTTTCAGTGGGGGCTTGTTTGTTTGTGAAGCAGCTTCAATTATCAGGGATTTCTAAGCTGGCTCCCTCTCCACTGGCAGCGGCATCCACTGCCCGCCGCCAGCCTTGGTGACGGGCGCATCTTGGTGTTGCGCTGGGCCTCGCAGAACTGGGGGTGCGGGGTGGGGGGCTG